>NC_058142.1:8222234-8522234 GCF_011075055.1 Mangifera indica
CCTGAAAGATACCCCATTCTTTGCACGTTGCCTCCAACTTCTCTAGCTCAAGCTCTGTGTGTTCCTTGGAAACCAAACGTTCCAAGTCAATGGTGGGGATTGCAGGGAAGTGATCGTTCCCGTTTAAGAGTTTTAGAGGCTCTTGATCGGGACGATAGTAGTTGTTTGGCACAGTGATGTTGGGGTCTTTGATGAGCTCCTGAACGCTAAGCATGGAGAATTCAGAGTCCTCAAGGTGTGACTGAGATGATAACATTTTGATCAATGTCGCTTCAAGCACAATCTGCTGTACGTACCTCCATATGGCAGCATGGGTATTTATATACACAGAAAAAAGAAGAAAATTAATTAAAATTTTTGTAATTTGATTATTTTGTATATAATTAATTAAGTGCTGTTTAACTACAAGAAGCTAGATATTGACGGCCATTCACCGTTTGTAAATACTAAAAACTATACAATCAGAATTATGACTTCTGCAGAGGACGAAGATACAATATACTATTGCTTTTTATGCAAGTGTAATGAACCAAAACATTAAAGTAGTTTATTTTTAACAAAATTTCGAGCTTTGCTAAATTTTTATTATGTGATCATGAGAAGAATCAGATGAACACAAGTATTAATTAATTTAATTTTTAAGATGATTTTCAAGTTATAACTTATACCTGTAATTTTTTTCTTGGAAAATGAAGTCCATATTTAGCAGCTAAATTAATGAATAACTCTTTGACGAGTAGCACATCGAGAATCATAAGTCCATCCTTTTAATTTCTAATAATAATGAAAAGAACACCCAGATTTGAGTATTAATTGGGTCATTAGTTTGATTGTAATGAAGGCCTATGCAGTAAACTAATTAAACTGAAAAATAGAAATATTGAAACGTGGAACTAAATTTCTGTGAATTAAGATGTGGATATATAAATACTAACGCATGGTGCATGTGGATATATAAATATTAGCGCATGGTGCATGTGTTCTATCACCACATAAACTTTAATTGGATATTAATTTTTTTAGGGTTGAACAAGAAGTCAAATCATGTCTGCTTACATTAGATTTTAGAGTGTTTTTCTTTGAAAAAATATGTAGAATAAAAGGGGCATACCCTTGACAATGGTTGAAGGACCAAACAAAAGGCTCAAAACCTCCCCCTACAATTATAGTGCCAAATCATGGGTGGGAGTCTCCATAGACAATCCAACAAAAACAACAATCATAATTTCTCACATTTCGACCAATCCCAACCAGAGGACAAAGATGAAATAAAAAAACAGGAGTCCAACCAAATAATAGCCCAAAACGAACGACAAAATCGGTGTTTTTATTTATATTTGTAGTAAGTAAAATGTAAAGTTGAATCTCATAAAATCACTAATACTCTTCACTGGAACAATTCTTTGCTGTGCGTGCTTTAAAAAGATTTACCTTGGCATCTATTTTATCAATTGCAAAATGTGGCAACGCCGTTGAGATTATTTAAAAAGGTTTTCCATGATGCTTAATTATGTTGTTGCATCTTTCTTGTTTTGTCTCGCTTGGTCATTACTTTGTTGGCTTGTGGAAATTGATACCAGTCGAAGAGAAAGATAAATATGCTTCTCATTGTTTTTGTTTTTTAATATATAGATAAATTTGATCTATCTTTGCTTAAAGAAACTGTCTTACGAATAATGGAGGCTGATGTGTATTCCAGAAAGCAACTTACAGAGGCATAAATACGCTCCCTTTTGTAGAAAACTTACCAAAAAGTGCTTGAGCAGTAGACTTGATACTCTCTTTGTATGTAATTCATGATCTCCAAACTTCCTTGTCCAAATTTTGCACCTTATTTTCTCAAAGAAGAAAGAGAATTTGATATAATTTATGCTTCAAATTCATAAATACAACATTTAGAGATGATAAATCATTATATGGTTAGATGTTTTACTTTATCATTTATTTAAAATTTCATAATTATATGATCATATATTACCTAAATACTTAAAATTTGGTGTACATAACTTTATTATTTTCTAGAATTTATCCTTTTTAGTGGATAATTCAACTTTTTTAGTGGATACTTAAAATGTTGATTTTAAAATAAAAAGCATAAAAGAGAGAGAACTTTGAACAAAACTAACAAGCCAAAAGATTAAAAAATGGAATTGTTTCCATTGTAATCTCTTGGCACCGGTCGAAGTTGCGTAAGAGATCTGGCCATCTAAATTATGAGCGTGCTCAAATGTGTTATATTTCATACAGTTGTCACATGTTGTTTGACAAATTTATTGGTGACAAAGTATATTCATAATTTATAGCCTAAAAATCACATTTCTATTTTTGACAACTCTAAAACTAAGTTCAAACGTATATCTAATTCTGAGTAATTAGTTAAATGTCCTCATTAGATGATTAGATATTTCTTTGTCATTCAATTAAAATCAATCATTTAGATATTATTACTCAATTAAAACCTCAAAATTGTATATGATTTTATTATTAATTTACCTACTCCGATGAATTTGAATGAGAAGATAATATCAATTAATTTTATTTTGAACTAAATGATTTTTAAACTATTAAATTACCACAAATTAATGTTCATGGATTTATATAAAAGTCTAATATTATTTATACAAATAACAATATGTTTTTATATAATTAGATAGTTAAAAATTAAAGATCAAATAATACATAATTATATGATAATACATTGTTATTTATGCATAAAGTTGTACATAAAAGTGATGCATATAGTTTGATTATATATAAAAATGTGTTATATTAGTCTAACCCATGTTTAGATTATACATCATAATACAAAATTGGTAATAAACTATGCGATTTCAATTCATATAACTTCACAAATATTTATAAATAAAGAAAAAGAATTGTAAAATCAAGATACGTTCAAAGATTGATGAGTTATTTTTAAGCATGTATAGGTTAAATTATGTGTACAATAAAATTATATAATCTAGTTTTAAATATTTTATTGGGTATCCAAATGATATATCATTATATGATTAAAATTTATTTTATCCTTAATTAAAAATTACTTAATCACATAATAATACATGATTTAAATATCTAATTATGTATTCAAAACTAATACATTTAACATTGTTATTTCTTATATTATTGTCCCGTGTAAACAAAGCAATATGATCCTTAAGTAATCTTTTATAATTTCTTCTTGATTTCTATATAATTATATTCAAGTTGGTTGTGACATTAATTTAATATAACAATAAAACTATGTGTACCCATTTTAGATATACAAATCTGTACACACATATATATGTCATTATATAATTGATGATTTTAAATTAAGGATAAAATAATATTCAATTATGTGATGACACGTATGAATATATATACATTTATATACCTAAAGTGGGTACACATAATATTACTCTTTAATATAATTATAAACATATTCTAAGGTCACTTGTATACCCTTTAGGGACTATTGACTCATATATTAAAATATTATTTTAATAATATATATTTTATTATTAACATTATTTTATTAGATTTATTAAATAATAAAAAATTTAATAATCTTTTATTAATAATGATGATATGTTAAATAATATAAAAGAGGATATGGGTACTATTTTCTCTTTAGTATTAAAATATTATTAATTTAATCTCAATTTTGTTATAATTATATTTTTATTTATTACTATTTTAGAATAAAAATAACTTCATTTTCAATTGGTGTAATTAGAAATATAAAAAATATTTTAAAATATTTATATTTAAGGGCGTTTAAATAAAATTATATTTTAATATTTATTCATTACTTTCAACCAAATGTAATAATTATTTTCTATTTACTAAATTTTATTAAATTTTAGCAAATATTCAGTAATTTTGTGGTTAATTTATCCTTATGATAATCTTTCATTTTTTGAAATAAAAGATTACTCAAATTAAAAGTTCCCTTCAAAGTTTATATATCACTTGACATGGTTAATATACTCTAAATTTCGATACATACTTTTACTCATCCACCACTTTCTTTTGCATTAAGTTTCTACATTTAAAGGTATGTCCCAGATTCGATGCTAGATGTTGGAACAGGCATTAGAATTTTATGTAATTTTGTAAAGTGTTATTTTTCAAGAGTTGGCTTCGCAAATTTATTATATTAATCTATAAAGGATGGTCTGAAAAACAATATGAAAGTTATTCAAACAAAAAGAGAACATGTTTGAAATTTATTGGCCATATATTAAAACCTAAATTTTGATTTACTTGGTATAATAATCATAGAATTGGTCACGATTTCATATAAGCCACTCGAACAGCTCGTGTTCAATGATGAGAAACACAGGCTTTAATTTTATCATAAATATGCATAAAATTATATGCTGGGTCAGCAAGAGTGGCATGCACAAATATAAATAAATATCTAAATGTTATTCCTTAACATTTAGCTTGGCTCTGTTAATTGTTTTACAAAGTAATCAATATTAATCTCTTAATGAGTCGCGATTAGGGTTCAAAATTTAAAATTTAAAATTTAAAATTTATATTGTGAATATCATTTTCAGCTACAACCTGTTCCGGAAGCCATGTATTTTATAATATTTATAATACTAATATCCAATGCAAAACGTTAGTCAATTATGTTTTTTTTCTTTTAATTGTTTTATTAAGTTAATATAGATCATCAGGGTGGGAATTAAGTGCATACTTTATTGAAGTAGTTCTCTATGAATATTATTTAATTAAGAGGAATCTAAATTAAACCATGTTTCTAATTAAGATTAAGTAATGTTGGGTGACACTTGGAATTGATCAAAAGTTGTTCATTAATAAAAAAATTATTAGCAATCTTTGATAGACCACTAATATATGCTTCTTCATATACCAATCTTTAAATTTTTGCAGATTATAAGAATATCCTTTAATAAGCAACCCTATTTGATTAGTACAAATAATCTGCAATATATTATGATTTTGGTCATAAACGTTTCTGAGTTTTCATAATGTATAGATTTTTCTAATTAACGATCTCGATGTGTGGTTGATGATCATCATTGATGATAATACTTTGATTATCTGAGCATTAATTTTAATTTTCATCGTTGATAACTTAATTAGAAACATGGTTTAATTTAGATTCCTCTAAATTAAATAATATTCATAGAGAACTACTTTAATATATGCTCATGACTTGAGTAGCTGGCACACCAAAGCCAAGCTAAATGTTAAAGAAATTATTTATTTATATTTGTACATGTCACTCTTGTTGACCCATCGTATAATTTTTTTGTATGTTTATGATAAAATTAAAGCCTGTGCTGCTCATCAACGAACGCGAATTGTTCTGGTAGCATCAGAGAAATTAAAACAACATGTGACAACTTTATGAAAATCAGATGGCTATAAATTATGAATATAGTTTGTCACCAATAAATTTGTCAAACAACATGTGACAACTATGTGAAAATAGCCAAATGACTATTTTTCATTCAAATTTTAGTTTAATTTCAAAAACACACCTATAATAGTTAAAACTTATTCATAAACTAATTTTTGTTAAAATTTTCTATTAGAAAAAAGGATAAAATCATTATGTTTCTTTTAAACCTTAAAATTTTAAAAATTTATATCATTCCCTCCTAGTTTGGAAAATAACATTTCTCCTATAGGAGTAAGTTTTGAAAAGTGACATTTTCCTCTTTCAAATTTCTAGACGATTTTTCGGTGAACAACAACCGCTCTCTCCCTCCTAGCGATGACTCTCTCTTTGGGGTCTTCTCTCCATTTGAAGCTCTCTCCTTTAGGTTGGATTTTGTCTGGATTCAAAGAATCTTGACAAATTGTCATCATGTGGATAACGACGATGCATCTAGACCAAGGATAGATGCCAGAGACGATGAACCCTTGATTTGGATGTGTCATCATCGTCTAGAAGATGAAGATTCATCTGGACAAGACCTTAGGCATCTAGATGAAGAGTTTCATCTAAATTTAAAGAATCTCGATGAAATCCAATCGAAAGGAGAGAGCTTCAGATGGACAGAAGACACTAGAGGAGAGTTATTGTTGAGAGAGAGAGAGGGACCGTCATTCATTGGAAAATCACCAAGAAATTTGAAATGGGCAAAAATGTCACTTTTCAAAACTTAATCCTAATAGGAGAAATATTAATTTTTTAAACTAAGGAGGGAAATGATATAAATTTCTAGAATCTTAGGACTTAGAAGAAAAATAACGATATTAGTTTATGAGTGAGTATTTAGGCTTTCTAACTACTATGAGTATATTTTTGAGATTAGACTAAAACGTGGGCAGAAAATAGTCCTTTGGCCATATGAAAATATAACACATTTGAGCACGTTCTTAATTTAGACAGCCAGATCTCTCACGCAACTTCGACCTGTTCGAAGAGATTATACAATGAAAATAATTCGATTTTTTAATCTTTTGGCTTGTTGGTGATTGATAAGAACAAATAATTTAATTCTAATTCAACGGTTTGGTCATAGTTCTCTATCTCATTTTTTTTTTTCTTTTAAAATCAGCATATGAACTATCGAAATTTTGGTATGAGTTGAATTACCCACTAAAAGATTGCCACAAATTTATATAAACTCTTTCTCATATTAAAGGATAAATTTTAAAAATAATAAAATATTGTATACCTAATTTTAAATATTTAATTAAACATTTAAATTATATATTATATAATGTGATGGTAAGATTTTAAATTAATAATAATATAATATTTAACCAAATGAATATTCATCATTTGTCTATGCATTATTCGTAAGCCTCCATTATTCGTAAGACAATTTCTGCCTCTCTTAGTTGCTTTCTTGAACACACGTCAGCCTCCATTATTCGTAAGACAATTTCTTTAAACATAGATAGATGAAATTTGTCTATACATTAAAAAACGAAAACAATAAGAAGCATATTTATCTTTTTCTTGGACAGGCATCTTTTTCCACAAGCCAAACAAAGTAATGACCAAGCGATACAAAACAAGAAAGATGCAACAACATAATTAAGCATCATGGAAAACCTTTAAATCATATCAACAACGTTGTCACATTTTGCAAGCGATGAAATAGATGCCAAGGTGAATCTTTTTAAAGCTATTGTATTAGATTCATCCGAGGTTGGCTTTGCATAAGCATGCAAATTATAATAACCATATGAACTCACCAAAGAATTTGTGTGAGAATGGGAAATTAAAAATTCAAAAGGTGTCAGTTAATTTGTGTAATTGATCTTGGCTATTGATAATACTGGTTTTGTTAACGTGTTATATGTAGAATAGTTATCAAAATTCATTCAAAAAATAATCATATAGGATGTCATAGATGACTTGATTCAAGACCTTACAACTTTCAAAATCTATGCACCAACAAAGGTGCAACTTTACATTTTATTGAATATTGGTTTTAGACTGTTGATCGGTTGAACTCCTGCTTTAAATTGAAATGGGAGAACTTAAGATTGTTGTTTCTGTTGGATCATTGCTTGAAGAAGACTCCCACCCTTGATTTGACATTATAATTGTAAGGGCCACTTGCTTGGCGGCTTTTAAAGATTACCATGAAATGTATTTTTTATTATTTATTTTATTTGATTTATTAGTAATAAAAAATTATAATAATATTTTATTATCAATATTGATATAATAAATAATATATGTGATAATTTGATTACTATCTTTATCTTAGGTATTAAAAAATTATTAAAGTAATTTTAATTTTATTATAATTATATTATTATTTATTAATTTTTTAAGAAAAAATAAATTTATTTTTAATTAATATAATAAATAATATAAAAATATTTAAAAATAATTATATTTAAAGATATTTAAGTAAAATAATTTATTAGTATTATTTTATTACTGTTAATCAAACACGTTAATTATTTATATAATTTATTTTTATTAAATTTTATCAAATATAGGAATTATTTATACACAATAATCTTTTCAATAATCTATTTTTAAGATAATTTTTTTATTTTGATAATAAAATATTATTTAAATTAAACACCTCTTAAACAAAGATTTCAAGCCATTTATTTGATTAAGAATTAGATTTTTAATTTGAATAAACATGAAACAGGATTGATATAAATGAGCTCAAAGCTTTATATGTAAATATAAATAATGACCGTGCATGGTGGCCTTCTCTTCTCCAATTAATTTTACAGAAAAGCCACCTCCACATGCACATTGGCCAAAGCAAAGAAGACTTTTCTTTCTCCAATTAATGTACATTGGTAAATGGAAAACATTGGTAAAAGCAAAAAGGACTTCCCCTCTCCGATTAATGAACGTGTTTCAGCTTTTCTTCAATCTTCTGGCCTCCTCTTCTCAGGCTTAATGCATGCATTTCAGCTTCTTCTCCTCCATCAGTCTTCTGATTTTGGCCTTTCTCTTCTTCTTTCGACATACACTCCATCTCCATTTTCGTGCATTGATTTAAGCATTTGATGACGTCAGTTTCAGTAGACAATGATATCTTTCTAGCTCATATTCACACGTTTTTAATTGTTTATTGGAAACTGTTCTTTATCATTATAAAATTTTGATAATGGAAGAGGACCATCTTTTCTATTTCTTTTCCACTTTTTGTTAGTTTATCTCTCTTTCTCGTGAACAAACACGTGTATCTGATAATTCCAATGAGCATCAAATTGAGCTCGCGAGGAGCTTGCGAATAGTTTGCTTGTTTATGAGTTCGAATTTGAACGACTTTTTTTTGGCTCGCTGATCAAGTTTAGGTTAGGGCTCAGTTATTTATTAACCAAATTAAATATAAAATTGGTTGAATTATAAATTTATTTGTATTTTGATTCTTTAACTGTTATCAAGGGTATGCCCTTTGTATTCTATATATTTTTTTAATACATAAATAGGTATGATTTGACATATTATAGAACCCTAAATAAATTAATATCTGATTAAAGTTTATACGGTGACAGAACACATGCACCATGCGGTGGATATATCCACATGTTAATTGACAGAAATTTTAGTTCCACGTTTTTATCATTCTACTTTTCAGTTTAAAATTAAATATATATAACATTATTTCCTTCGTTCTGATTAGAAGTTAGAAGAATGGACTTGTTATTCTCAATGTGCTGCTCATCAAAGAGTTATTCATTAATTTAGCTACTTGTTATTAAGTTATTAACTTCATTTACCAAGTAAAAAATTACAGGTATCAAGCATAACTTGAAAATCATCTTTTAACTAATACTTCTGTTTATCTTATTCTTCTCATGATCACATGAAATTAATATAGCAAAGCTAGAAATTTTGTTAAAAATAAATTACTTCAATTACATTTTTGGTTCATTACACCTGCAAAAGAAGTAATAGTATATTGCATGTTCATCCTCTGCAGAAAACTCAGGATCATAAATCTGATAATATAGTTCTTAGTATTTACAATAGGTGAATGGCTGTCAATGTCTAGCTTCTTGTAGCTAAACAGCACTTACTTAATTACACACAAAATAATCAAATTCATGAAATTACAAAATTTTTAATCAATTTCCTTCTTTTTTCTGCATATATAAATATCCATGCTGCCATGTGGAGGTATGCACTACAGTTTGTGCTTGAAGCGACATTGATGAAAATGGCATCATCTCAGCCACACATTGAGAACTGTGAATTCTCTATGGCTAGCCTTCAGGAACTCATCAAAGACCCCAACATCACTGTGCCAAACAACTACTATCGCCCCGATCAAGAGCCTCTAAAACTCTTAAACGGGAACGATAACTTTCCTGCAACCCCCACCATTGACTTGGAACGTTTGGTTTCCAAGGAACACACAGAGCTTGAGCTAGAGAAGTTGGAGGCAACGTGCAAAGAATGGGGTATCTTTCAGGTTTGTAAACGTTACTAGAACGATAAAGGTTCATATAGTTAAATAAAATACGAATAAAAAAACAGCCTAACTGTTGTGGGTTTGTGTTATTATGATGTAGTTGGTGAACCATGGAGTCAGCTCTTCACTGATGGAGAAGCTGAAACTTGAGATCCAGGAATTTTGTGAGCTTCCTGTTGAAGACAAAATGAAATTCAAGATAAAAAAAGGTGAGTTTGAAGGATATGGATCCCTTGCTCGATCCGATGGAAAACTTGATTGGGGTGACAGGTTGTTTATGATAACCAACCCGGTTCACAGGAGAAAACCATACCTCTTTCCAGAGCTCCCTTCATCATTAAGGTGATTAATTTGTCTATGATAAACTTGGAAAGAATGGATTACTATTTGATAAGTATTAATTATTTATTTGCATGCACATGCAGGAATACTTTAGAGTGTTACTTCCAGGAATTGCAAAATCTGTCCAAAATACTGCTTGGGATGATAGCAAAGAATCTGAAGATGGAGATAAAAGAAATGGAAGAACTGTTTGAGGATGGGATGCAATCAGTAAGGTTGAATTATTATCCTCCATGTTCAGAACCAGAGGTGGTTATGGGTATTCTTCCTCACTCTGATGTCAGTGGCATCACTATTTTGCATCAAGTTAATGGAGTTGACGGCCTTCAGATTAAAAAGGAAGGCGTTTGGATTCCTCTCAGCATCCTTCCTGAAGCCTTTGTAATCAACTTGGGGGATATTCTAGAGGTTTGCTATACTTCTCTCTTACTATTTCATACAATTGGGAGATGTACTGTCACTGCACTCCTACAATTGGTCTTTCGGATAAATATATTCAGACATACAAGTAACAGTTTAAGGTCAGGATTAATTCTTAGGATTTAATATACATTTTGCAAGGTTATAAAATACTAAATTAAACTTTAAGATTATAAATATTTAAAATATTATAAAATTTAAATTCATAAAATTATGATTCCATAATACAATCAAGATTATCTGAGGTAACTGTTCTTTCGCTCTTAAAATCTTTTTGAATGACAATTTTTAGTGGTAAGAATTATATGAATTGGTTTTGGAGTGAACATAAGATTAATAAACCTTCCATTAAAAGTATAATAAACTTTAAGATCTACATTAATATTATATATTTACATTATAATTTTTAAATATATTAGATTTATCTTTAATAATCACTTAAAACTCATCTAAAAACTATTATTAGATTATTTAATTATCTAATTTTATTAAATTAAAAACATAATTAATATTAGTCTACGTTAAAAAATTATCTAATACAATTCTCTCGGACCCTAACCAGTTTAAGATGGAAATTGAAGTAATGATTTGTTTAATATAATGAGTATATATGAGTTTGAACGTTAAATCTGCACAGATGATCAGTAATGGAGTTTATCAGAGCATAGAGCATAGGGGATCAATAAACTCAGAGAAAGAGAGGATATCGGTTGCTTTTTTCGTCAACCCAAGGTTCGATGCAGAGATTGGACCAGCAAGCAGCCTGATAAGCCCTGAAAACCCACCATTATTCAAGAAAATAAGGATGGAAGATTACGTTACAGGTTTCTCCTCCCTGAAGCTTAACGGTAAAAAATACTTGGCCAACTTGAAGATTGAAAGTGGTGAAGGCACGCAGCACGATAACTGAATAAATGGTCGACGACCTAGAAGAATAATATTACTAGTTGGAAATAAATGATCCTGTGTTGTAAGATGTGTATCATATTATGTGTGCCGGTGTGTTCCAGGCATTTGTCTGATCTTTCAGTCCTGCTTCCATAGGGCAGTGCTAAAAAATAAACTGGTTCTTTAAAAATTTGTATGATATATTACAGTTTGTGATATATTAATAAGTAAAAATAAGATTAATAGTTTGATTCTTGTGAAAGTGACCTTACTTAACAAAGTGTGATCACTAAACAGTAAACCCTAGGGAGATTAGCTTAGCAACATACTGTTAGAATCTTCCACTTCAATATGAGTATATTCTTGGACATAAATTAAGTCTTTATATTTATCTACAGAAACTAAATTGCATATAATGTAACTTAAAATAAATATGTGGAATATTAATGTTAACCTCCCCTCATTACTTAGGTGAAAGATTCGACCACAAAAAAGATTAAAAATAAAATAAAATAAGTTGGCTATGTGCCTCTGGATTTAGGGCATTAAGTTACTTACTAAATCTCATGGGTCTCCATTCAAAAACCTCTGGATTGACGGCATGTTGTACACGAGTCTTCCATTAGGCGGCATATCATCAATTGCCTTTTGAGGAGAACGACAATTGTCATCCATGCCCTTTACTCAATCACACACCGATTGGCTGATCTAACCTAAAAAAGGAAGCAGTTTCGTCAGTTACTCATTTTCATAATGAGATGACGCGTCGTCTCTTGTATATAAACAAGACGACAAAGCGTGTGTAGGCCAACTGAGAACAAATTATAAGGCCCGAAGCCTTGAAACGAACCTAGCGGCCCACACTTTAAAAGCGCACATAATTCTATTAAAATTATAAGCCCAAAAAAAGCAGAAGCAGAATCCCCAAAAAAGCCAAGAAAAGGCCGTGGCTGAAAGTAGGGCTAGACTTATTTTAAATTCGTTTACTTTGAATATACATCAAGCTCAAATTAAAAAGTTTAACTCGTTTTAAAATTGAGTTAAACTCGAGCTATAGAAAGTTCATCCCCATTTGGCTTGCGAGCTGGATAGATAGCTCGATTCGATTTAAACTTGACTTATGACTTGATTTGAATTATAGTAAATAATTCTTAAATAACGTCGTTTTAACAATAAGTCACAAATTTAAATTATATATTTGAGCCACATACACTACAAAAAAAGGGTTATAATAAGAGGAAAATTAGTTGTTAAAAATCTATTTTTTATCGTTAAAGAGCTTTAACAATAGAAAAAATCCCGTAATTATAACTTCTATTGCTAAAAATATTGACGACGAGAAGAAAAGTCACATCGTTAATATAAATAATTAGAGTTGTAAACCCTCTTGTTAAAATAGTAATATCAATGATTAATATTCTCACCGTTTATATAATATCAATAATAAATATCTCTGTCATTATAATAATATTTATTGGTCACTAAATATAATATTTACGATAAATATCTCTATCGTTATAACAATATTTACTTGTTATTAAATATAATATCAAAGATGAATATTCTTATTGTTATAACAATACTGATAATAAGAATTTGATTCTCAAAATATGTTTATTAACGTTGATTATGTTCTAATCACAATTATTTCAAAGTCTCAAAATGATGCACAATTATAAAAAATAAGGAAAAAGAACTATAAATTTCCTATTATCGTAATTTCTCCCTATAATCAAAATTAGCAGATTTTATTTAGATTTTAAAATTGTTACACTCAGATTTTCAAGTTTTGTCTAGGGAAGAATCACATATTTCAGGGCTTCTATTGTTAGAAGTGGACATCCTTCTAAAGATTACACTCACAATCTTTAGAAAGCCGGAGAATTTGGCTTCCATTATAGTTTAAGCAAATTAATCACCTAAATTTTCCTCAAATCAAACATAGAAAGGGCATTACAAAAATTTCGAAACAGAAATATGAAGCCTATCAAAGAGACACTGCTTTCCGTCCTCACTCGAAATTTTCATTGTCAGCAACCGGGAAGTTTAAACCTAACAAAGAGAAAGCTCAAATGCTTGACGTCTACACAATCATATGTAATTAAGATTAGCACACAGGTATGTTTCAAGCAGCAGAAGCTGATAAGACCAAATCACCGCTTAAACAGGAATCATATTACAAGACTGACCCCTGAACAAAAGGCAAAAGTAATCAAAATTCAAGTTGCTACTTTTCAGCCTCTACAGGCCACAAGGACCAAAAAACCCAGTTCTCAAATTAGCCTCAAGCTCACTAGACAACCAAATTCACTCAGGAAATGCAACAATTCAACATTTGGATCACTGAAAACATAACCTCCCAAGAACCCATTAAACTAAAAGACAAAGCAATAATGCTTCAAGCTATTTAACTAAAAATAGTATATTGATCACTCATTATGGAAGTGCAATCTCTGAACATTTATCTTTATCACAGACTTGATAATATCATCATCAATGCCAACTCTCAGAAACTTACCCAACAATGAATTTTGATCAAACAAGAACACAGAATGAACGAAAATTATAAAAACAGAGGAATGCCACTTGATATTTCCGAGCATATTGGAGTTTTCTTTTAAAAAAAAAAAACACATTTACTTAGGTGGCTGGGCTATCAAGGTAAAAGCAAGACAATAATATATTATTTATATATGTAATTGTGTAATCCAAGTATAACATTGACCAAGAATGAATCAAATAAAAAGTCAAAACTAACATTTTCCTCCATTTTCACACCGAAATATGTTTTGAATATTTGAAGACACTCTTAAGAACTACAATAAGGCATAACAATGACAATGAAGAGCGATGGTGATACAAACTGTTAAGACAGAAAAATGATGCAAAGAAGCACATGGTAATTGAATTGAAGACAGGAGGATGATGCGAAGAAGCACAGGTAATTGAATTGAAGTGGAACGCACATGAAGGTCGTTTTGTAGATGTTGAAGAAGTACGGACGTTGTCGTTTTGTAGTTAAGCAAATGATGTAAAGCGTTGTCGTTTAGAGTACAATTTGTACGACGTCGTTAATGCTAGGTGGAGTATAAAAATGTAAAACTTGGAGGGAATGACAGTTACGATTTTGTTGAGCAGAATTCTTGTCTCACATTCTTGTTCTTGTATTCTCTCTCTCTCTATGATATTTGATTCCTTCTTTCTTCTTCTTGATCAATTCTTGTTAATTAGTAAGTAATTGCATCAGTGGTATTAGAGCCTCTTTGACTATGGCAGAAACACACAATCAAGAGCTAAAGAGGGAGATTACTCAAATGATAACCCAAGTAGTCGCAGAAGCAGAAATTCGACAACAAGGTCAATTACAAGAAACACAAGACAGATTGCAATAGTCGATGGAGGATCTTAAGAACATTGTTAGTGGCCTGAGTATTCAACATGCAGAGGTTATGAACCAAGCGATCAATCGAAGGGATGAAAGGCATCCAAGAAACGTCTAAGAACTGAGACAACAATGGGAAAGACAGACACGTTTAGATTTTCCGTGATTCTTTGGAGATGATTTTGAGAATTGGATTGTAAAAGTGGAGTGTTTCTTTAAGGTGGATGGAACGTCAACAGTTGACCGTGTCAAGATAGCAGCCTTGCATCTGGAGGGAAGAATAATTCAGTGGCACCAAAGTTTCTTGAAGTCTAGAAATGGTTTGGCAGTAGTTTGGGAAGAGTACGTGGAAGCAATGAGAGCAAGATTTGGAAGCTATGGGTATGACAACCCTTTAGCAAATTTATGTAACCTGAAACAAGTAGGTACTCTTCAACAATACTTAGACACTTTTGAAGAGTTGTATCCAAGGGCTGGCATTAGAGAAGACCAGGTCGTCAACTTCTTTTTATCTAGTTTAATTGATCCCTTGTAGATGCCTGTGAGGATGTTTAGACCTAAGACTCTAACTGAAGCTTACTCCCTTGCTAAGCTTCAAGAAATTACAATAGCAACATTTAGCAACCAACCTAAACCTCTAATAAGAACCCTTCAAATGCTAATGAACCAAAAACCTATAGTACCTAATGCAGTCACCAATAATCCAATACCAAAATAGATTACATCTTCAGGGTTATTACCAACCCCAAGTGGGCCTCGGCTACCACATCCCTACCCTACAAAGGCAACCACTAATAAAACCTTTGATGAGAAAAGAGCCAAAGACCTTTGCTTCTGGTGTGATGAAAAATATACACTAGGCCATAAATGTAAGAAGAAACAGGCATATATGATCTAACTATAGGTGGAAACAGAAGGCAGTGAAGGAATTGAGAGGGTTGAAGAGCCAAAGGAAGGAGAGTTGTTAGAAGGATATGGATTGATGCAACTGTCATTACAAGCACTGCATGGTTTACCGAAACTATGAGATTATGTGGAATGCAGGGTAAAAGAAGGTTGTACATATTAGTGGACTTAGGAAGTACACATAACTTTTTGAGTGAACAGACTGCTCGCAAGCTAGGGTGTTTGATACAACAGGTTAAAGGAGTTCAGGTGACAGTGGCCAATGGCCAAGAACTTTAGTGTAAGGGATGGTGCAAAAGACTTAAGTTCATGGTGAAAGGACAACTCATTTTAGTGGACACTTATACATTACCGCTTGAGAATTATGATTTAATCTTGGGAGCTCAGTGGTTAGCAGAACTTGGGGATATTACTTGAAATTTCGAGCAGCTAACAATGAGATTTGTGAAGGATGGTCATTTATATTTTTTGCAAGGGGAAGGAAATAAAGGCATCACTATGATTAAAGAGAATCACTTGTGTAAGTTGTTTCAGAAAGAACATCAATTAGCCTCAATTCAATTGTTATGGTCTCAACCAATAGAAGTAACGAACCACCTGTATGAAGTACAAGTTTCTAGTTCAGTAACTCAAGAATAATGGACAGAGTTGAAAACATTGTTGGGTCAGTACAACAGGGTTTTTGAAGAGCCAAAATAGTTACCACCTTCTAGAGTTCAAGACCACAGAATTATGTTGAAGGAAGGAGTACAACCAATCAATTTGAGACCCTATAGATATGACAGCCTACAAAAGGACATTATTGAGAAAATGATTAAGGAAATGTTAGAGGCAGGAGTGATAAGGAATAGTTACAGCCCATACTCAAGTCCAGTGGTATTAGTGAAAAAAAAATGGCACTTGGAGGATGTGTATAGACTATAGGGCCTTGAATCAAGTAACAATTAAAGATAGGTACCCAATACCCTTGATAGAAGAGCTTTTGGATGAGTTAGGAGGGGGCAACAATCTTTTCAAAAATTGACTTGTGTTTAGGTTACTGGCAAATAAGAATGGAGACTGGTTCAATAGACAAAACAACTTTTAAAACACATGAGGGTCACTATGAGTTCATGGTTATGCCTTTCGGCTTAATCAATGTCGCCTCCACCTTCCAAAATGTCATGAATAAAATCTTTAGACCTTACCTGAGAAAATTTATCCTTGTCTTCTTTGATGATATATTGATTTACAGCAGGGACAAAACAGACCACTTAAAGCATTTGGCAGAAGTACTCCAACTGAAATCAGTTTTATGCAAAGAGAAGTAAGTGCACTTTTGGAGCTTTGAAGGTAGAGTATCTAGGTTACATCATCACTGGAGAAGGAGTAACAACTGATCCACAAAAGGTCCATGCTATTAAAGAATGGTTAGTGCCCAAAACACAAAAACAATTAAGAGGATTCCTGGGATTGGCATGTTACTATCGTAGGTTTATCAGGAATTATGGAGTATTGGTTGGCCCCCTAACTGAATTATTAAAGAAGGATGGTTTTGCATTGTTTAATTCTACTCAGGACTCTTTCGATACCTTGAAGCATCAACTGTGCACAACCTCAGTTCTTACATTGCCTGATATGACACAACCCTTCCAAGTTGAAACTGATGCTTCTAGTAGGGGTATATGAGTTGTTCTCATGCAAGAAGGCCACCCAATTGCATATATTAGCAAGACACTATCTCTACAGAACTAATTAATTTCAGTCTATGAGAGGGAAATGCTTGTCATTCTCTTCGTTTTAAAAAAAAAATGGAACATTATTTGAGAGGACAACATTTTGTGATCACAACAGATCACCAAAGCTTGAAGTATTTGTTGGAGCAAAATATGAGTACACCAAAACAACAAGCTTGGCTAGCCAAACTTATGCAATATGATTATGAGATTTATTACAGGAAGGGAAAAGAAAATATTGCAGCTGATTCTCTTTCTTGAATCTGCAATGAAGAGTTTCATCAGGTGATTGATGTGATCATACCTCAAGAGCTGTTGTCTAAGATTGAAGCAGCATGACAACAAGATTTCCACTTGCAACAAATAATAACTGCTAAAGAACATAATGCAAATGCTTTTTCCAAATATGAGTGGCTCAATAGACAATTAAGGAGAAAGGGAAAGTTAGTAATTGCTTCAAATTCAGCCTTGCAGCACCAGCTACTGTCTTTATTTCATGACTCACCCTTGGGAAGACATTCGGGTGTCATAGTCACTATGAAGAAGCTAGCCTCGGTAGCATACTGGAAAGGCATATGGAAAGTTGTGAGGAATTACATAAGATAAGAGGTTGTCCTATTTGCCAAAAGTACAAATCTGAAAACATACCCACACCAGGACTCTTGCAACCTCTACCCTTGCCAACTGGAGTATTCCATGAGATTTCCATGGATTTTATCGAAGGCCTACCTAAATCACAAGGAAAATCAGTAATTTTGGTGGTAGTGGATTGACTAACAAAATATGCTCATTTCATGGCCTTAACACACCATTTCTCAGTTCACCAAGTTGCTCAACTTTTCCTGGATCAAGTTTACAAATTGCATGGGAATCCTACAAGCATAATTAGTGATAGAGGAACTGTTTTCTTAAGTAAATTTTGGCAAGAATTATTTAGACTGTAAGGGGTAACACTTAAGTTTTCCACAGCTTACCATCCTCAGACGGATGGCCAAACAAAAGTCATTAACCGTTGTCTTAAAGGATATCTACGTTGCATGGCAAGGGAGCTTCCAAACACGTGGCTGCATTGGTTACCCTTAGCCGAATATTGGTATAACACCAATTATCATTCTAGCATCCAGATGACACCTTTTGAAGCTCTCTATGGCTACTCTCCACCCATACATATTCCCTACTTCCCTAAAGACTCTGAAGTATCTACAGTGGATGCCTTATTATGCTCCTGTGAAGATACCATACAAGTACTCCAACGACACTTATTAAAGGCACAACACAGAATGAAGATGATGGCAGATTGTAAACGTTCAGAAAGGCAATTTAAAATTGGAGATCAAGTCTATGTAAAGCTCCAACCGTATAGACAAGTAACTATGCATTCAGGCAATCAAAAGTTCCAGCCACAGTACTTTAGTCCATTCACTATCTTAGACAAAGTGGGTGCAATAGCATACAGGCTGCAACTACTGACTGATGTAGCGATTCATGATGTTTTCCATGTTTCCCTCTTACGACTTGCTTACTCTTGAGTTGTTGTTTTTCCTACCTTACCTCCACAGGTTACCCCACAACGCTGGCCTCAGTGCATTCTTGATAGGAAAATGGTTTGTAGGTGCAACACTGCAGCTGTTAAGCTATTAATCCAATGGCAAAATGAGACACCCGAAACTGCTACTTGGGAGTTTGCTGATACCATTCGTAACCAATTCCCTTCTTTTTCCCTTGAGGACAAGGAAATCGAGGGGGGAGTATTTGATACAAACTGTTAAGACAGAAGGATGACGCAAAGAAGCACATGGTAATTGAATTGAAGACAGGAGGATGATGCGAAGAAGCACAGGTAATTGAATTGAAGTGGAACACATGAAAGTCGTTTTGTAGATGTTGAAGAAGTACGAACGCTGTCGTTTTGTAGTTAAGCAAATGATGTAAAGCGTTATCATTTGGAGTACAATTTGTATGACGTCGTTAATGCTAGGTGGAGTATAAAAATGTAAAACTTGGAGGGAATGACAATTACGATTTTGTTGAGCAGAATTCCGTCTCACATTCTTGTTCTTGTATTCTCTCTCTCTATGATATCTAATTCCTTCTTTCTTCTTCTTGATCAATTCTTGTTAATTAGTAAGTAATTGCATCAGATGGCCGACGAAAACATCAGGTATTTAATGACTCTTTACCCTTGCATCATTGTTCTTCTGTAACTTCTGGAAAAAACAGGAAGCATCTGATGCAAATTTGAACCAGCGCCACACTTAAACGTCGACGTTCCACGACGATCACTAATGTAGCCGCTTGTACGCCGCTTTTCATCAGGAGCCATGTCGTTTTTTGTTGGATACTGCCGTTTAATTTGTTAAATAAATAATGAAATGTAATGCTGAGGTGGACAATTGATATAAAAAAGGGTGTAACTAATTTTGGTTCTGTTATGAGAATTATGAAACTGTTCAGCGTCTTCTTCTTCCTTCTTCACCTCTGATTTCTTTTTCTCTCTAGGTTCCTCTTTCTCTGTTGCCTTGCTAGCTTGTTTCTCACTCCAGAACACATCAGCATCAGTGTTAACTGAGCCAAAAAAAAGTACAAGAAGAAGAGAGAGAGAGAGAGAGTTGACTCACTGAGTTACTACTACTTTTTGAGTGAGTTTAACTACAAATGGCCGACCAGGAGAGGACTGACATATTGGTGGCGGTGAACAAGTCCAGCGAGAAAGGGTATCCTAACCCCTCGAAACGCAGCAAGGTAGCCTTCGAATGGATCCTCGAGAACATTGTTCGAACTAACGTTGATCGTTTCGGCCTTTTTATCCTCCACGTCCACCAACCATACCCTCGTACGTACTTATTCTCTTTGTCTTCTTTATTTCTGTTTAAGAAAATTTTTAGCGAATACTTCTGTGTAGTGGATTATTATTGTCCTGTTTGTTTCTTTGGAAAATGGCGGCGAAGCAATTAAATCTTGAGGCTGCCAAATGTTTCCAAGAAACTCAATGGAAAAACATGTTACGGACAAGTAATCTGCGTTTCAAGAAGGTGTATCAAGAAAATCATCAGTAATTGGTGAAAATTTCTGTACGCGAGCTTGAAACGAAAAACAAATTTACGTAAAAAGAATTTTCAGAGTTTTGATCTTTGTTTCCCAGAATATTCCACTGATAATTATTCGTAAATGAATGTTCTGGGCAGCTGATGCAGAATATGAAGAGGCGCTTGAGATGCTGGATTATTTTGATAATAAATGTCTTCAGATTGGGGTATTCATGGATTGATTATCATTCAATTAATTCCTATCTTCTTATACATAGAAGATTTAATTCGTTTAATTAAACCATGATTAACTGTAATTAATTAATTAATGGTTCTAGGTGGCTCATTTATCTTGGACCGCTCCAGGGGATGACCCTAAAGTAGTTATTTGCGAAGAAGCGCAAAGAATCGGCGCGGATCTCCTCGTCTTGGGAATTAGAAAACGTGCTTCAATACGGAGGTATGCATTATTTTTAAGCCAATAGTTCTAAACCTAGCAGGAGATGATTTTCGTTGGGGAAGATGAAATATTGTCTCTCCAACGAAGACGAGCAACTTCATTTTCTTTACGAAGCTGAGAGTTATTTTCAATATCAATCAATATTGCTTAAGCTTTTAAATAAGAGAAGTTTGACCGTCGGAAGGAGAAGAGACATCGAAAAATATTCATTACTGATGATGATATTGGATTTAGCGTTAGAGATTTGGAAGCTAAACCCTAGGAAAGTTTTGAAAATAGGGTGAAATTATTAATTTTTAAAATCTGAGAGGAAAAATAGGATAAAATTATAATTTTTTAATATTACTTATAAAATGATAGTTTTATCTTTAACCCTAACTAAAAATTCTAACTGAAATTAGATGATAGATTGGTGTTTGGGTTTTTAAAAATTGACAGATATGTATTAGAGATTTCACTATACCTTAAGTGGAAATAACTCTTTTGGCCCTCATTTTTTACCTTATTTTGGAAGTATTTATGTATTAATTATTATGTTTTTTCTAGGTTTTTTAATCGGGGCGAGAGCGCTGCTGAATACTGTATAAAGCATACTGATTGTCCTGTTATCACTGCTAATAAAAAGGCAACTCAAAGGCATATTGCCCTTTAGGAACTACGTCCAACTTCATCGTCAATGCGAGGCCAGAAAATGAGTACCAAGACAAAAGAAATAATAGAACAAGATAGGCAAGCAAGAAATATTCTTTTCTTTTCTTTTCTTTTCTTTTTTAAATCAAAACAGAGCCTGTTTGTTGATACACTATGACTACTGCTTTGGTTTTACTGGAAAGAATAGTTTTTTCTTTTTCTTATGATTTAAACAATTTCTTTCGCTTGCATTCTGTTATGCGTTCCATTTTTGCTTTTTAATGCATTGTCAGGCCCACTAACTAGTGAGCCTAAGCGAAATGGGGGTTTTGTTGAAGTCGATTTGATATGATCCATTACTCTCATGTTATTACAGTAAATCAAGATATAAGGATTTAGATAAGAATATTGAAAATAGAGAAACTTTTCTTCGTCATGATCGGGGCAGCATATAGGATATTGAAAGAGACGTGGAATGCTAGAATATTTTCACCACCCATGTCATAAAATTTCGGTAATTTCTGGATTTAGAGTAATTTAATAACCATTTTAGGGGTTTATACAATTTAGCTAATAATTTAGAGATTATAAGAATATAACCATTATAACAAGGTTAAACAATTTTACTCCTTTGTATAAATGAGATTTTGTAGCGCAAATATATCCATATTCAATCCATGAATTGAATTAAAGCGCAGAAACTCAAATCATGAATTTTTCATTCGAAATTTTGTTGTTAATGGGTTTAGGGCTTAATTTAAGGCGTTGATTAATTGAACGTAACTTAAAGTTTAGTGTTTATTTTAAATGTTTATTATTTTATGTTTGGGTAGGATTTCAAAATTTTAATGAATGAATATTGACTTTTTTAAAAGAAAAAGACTTTATTGATGATAAAAATGATTAAGAAGGATTTCCTTATGATTTTTTACAAATAAAAGTAAATTTAACATGAAATTGCAAAGCACCTATTAGTACGCATGATTTGCATAGTAAATTTTATCATGCTTACTAAGCAATTAACTTAATCAACGAAGAGAGTTGGTGAATATAATTTTTGTAGGTATTTTTCAGGGTTATATGATATTTTATGTTACACTTACTAGGAGTAATTAATATTTAACAGTAGCCATTATTGGAGAGTAACTAATATTTTAGGGGACAAAATTAAGATTGGATAGACACAATGCCTATTGAGGTTTATATTATATTGAAGGCCGAAGGACAATTTCCCACCCAAGGTTTGTTGATATGTCAAATGTCCGCCCGCTAAGTTTGGAATATCCAAACATTCACCCATAATCCATTTCTTTTAGGATTAATGTGTTCAATAGCAAAAAACACAAGGTTGGCACAAATCAATTTTGGGACAATTATTGTGTGGTTTGACTCCTTTTTAATCACGCTCACAGAAATGACATTAAAGAGGAGATTAACCTTTACATTTTTTGATGACATAATGTGAACAACCACATCATCTACGCATAAATATATAACAATACAATCTAAAGACCTTCTATCCAAAAATGAGAAGAAGAACTTTAATAGTTACAATCATTCCCCCACGATCTTTTAGACATAATTTTTTCATCTCTCACTAGATTAATGATTACTTTCTATCAAATCAAGAACACACAATTATCTGTATTTCCTAACAGAAATTTGCCTAGATTCATTATACTAATGTTCTATTATTCAACTATATAATTACACTTATAACTAAACCTCTTGTCCTACAAATTAAGGATTGTGCTAATATATGATGGATCACTCTTAACATATATATATATATATATATATATATATATATATATATATATATATATATATATATATATATATATATATATATATATATATATATATATATTATTACATTGTCAAATGGTATAAGAAACACTAATAATATAAAAGTGAGCGTAGGTTTTTGAGTAAAAGACTAAATTGCCTTAACAGTCGTACTTTGTTTATTATAATATCAAAGTTTGATTATTATTTTCAATCACGTACACGGAATAACAATTTACAATTTGATGTATTTATTATTAGTGCAGTTTTTAGTATAACACCTTATAATAATTTTATATATATAAATAAAATAACACATTATTTGAGTACCTAATTTTAAATAATTCAATATATGCATGATTTTGTCTTACCCTTATTAGTGGACGAGTAGAACATTAGAAAAAGGAAGAGTGAAATGCGAAGTCATCACACTTGTATACTAATAAAATTATGTGTACCAAACTAAGTACTTGATTAGATACTCAGATAATGTGTTATTATCTGATTAAATGGTTTTCAATTAAAGATAAAGTAACACTTAATCACATGATGACACATCATCTAAAAACTTAATTAAGTACCCAAAATTGAATGCATATAGTTTGCCTCCTTGTATACATACAAAAATTTTCCATGAATTGTTACCAACGATACACCATTAATATATGTTTCTTCATATACCAATCAAATTTTGGTCGTAAACTTTTCTAAGTTTTCATAATGTACAGATTTTTCTAATTAGCGATCTCGATGGGTGGTGGATATCTTGTAGAATCGAAAATCCTAAACCACTCATTTGTAATACTTTGATTTTTTTTGAGCATTAACTTCAATTTTCATCATTGATGACGATTTCAGTATTCAATGAACGACTTTTGAACAATTGCAACTACTTTGATAAAGAATGCACTTAATTCCAGCCCGAATGACCTATATCAACTTAATAAAGCAATAAAAAACATAATTTACACGTGTTTTGACACATTCATATGTATACATATTTATATAAAAAAAATATGTATATATAATTTTATTGATATAAATATTATAAACTAGACGCCTTTTGGATCACGCAGAGTTGAAAATGATATTCATAATATAAATTATAAATTATAAAATGTAAACCCTACTGGTGGCTCATGAAGAGATTAATATTGATCCCTTTGTTGAGCAATTAGTTGGTTAGCAAGTCATCCTCATGTCTGGACCAGCAGGCACACCAGGGCCAAGCTAAATGTTAAGGAAATAATGTTTAGATATTTATTTATTTTTGTACCTGTCACTCTAGTTAACCCAAAATATAATTTTATGTATGATTATGATAGAATTAAATCCTGTTTTTCTCACCAACAAACACGATTTGTTCCAGTAGCTTCAGAGAAATTAAAACAATAACAAATGAAATTGTCATACACGTAAAATTTTGAGTTTAATAATTGATTTTATAATTATTATATTAGATAAATTAAAATTTTAATCTTAATATATCATCAAAATTTTAAACCCCTTATTTTTTTATTTGAACACTCTTTCACCTTTCTCATTCAAACTTTTACTTGGGGGGTTAATATAATTAATTTGCTTATCAGTCAAACTTTTAAAAAATAACACATGGTTGACATTGCACTCGGCTTTACAAAATTACATAAAATTCTAATGCCTATTCTAACATCTAGCGTTGAATTTGGAGCATATCTTTAAATGTAGAAACTTAATGCAAAGGCAAGTGGTGGAAGAGTAAAAGCATGCATAGAAATTTAGAGTTTACGGAAGAAATTTAATATTTAAATGATATATTATTATGTGATTGAGATATTTTTAATTATAAATAAAAAAATATACAATCATATGAAAATACACCCAATAAAGTATTCAAAATTCTATACATGTTTTCTAGCAAATAAGTATATCGTATTTGAAAGTTCTATACATGTTTAAAAATAACCCATCAATCTTTGAAAGCATCTTGATTTCTCAATTTTTTTTCTTTATTTATAAATATTTGTAAAGTTATATGAATTGAAACCGCTTAATTTATTATCAATTTTGTATAATGGATGATGCATAATCTAAATATGGGTCAGACTAATATAAGACACATTTTTATGTACATCCATGACCATTGATTTATGACAATTTAATAGTTTAAAAATTATTTAGTTAACAATAAAATTAACTAATTTTATCTTTTCATTCAAATTCAATGGATTACAGTAAATGAATAATACAACTATATATATTTATTTTTGAATATTTAATTAAATATTTAAATAATACGTGAATATATTATTTAATTTATTTTGAATTAAAAATGTTAATAAAGTAATATTGATGATGACGATATCCAATTGAATACTTCAAACTAGACACACATTTGAACTTAGTCTTGAGTCTCCAAAATTAGAAACGTGGTTTTTGGGCTATAATTTATGAATATAGTTTGTCACCTATAAATTTGTCAAACATCATGTGGAAAATTTTGGCTTGCCGGTGGTTGATAAGAACAATTAATTTAATTCTCATTCAATGGTTTGGTCACATTTTTTTAAAGTCAACATCTGAGCTATGGAAATTTTGGTATGAGTTGACTTAACAACTAAAAGATTGTCACAAATTCATATAAACTCTTTCTCACAATAAGGGATAAATTTTTAGAAAACAATAAAAGGTCGTTTGGTTCCAGTTTTTGAAGATTACTTTGGTAATCTATCTTTTATTCCCTTGTTTGGTTTGTCAGTAATAACAGATTACAGTAATCTTCTATTACCAATGCTCACGTGGCAGGTAATATGATAGTAATCTAATTACCACATTCACCTTAGTTATTTAAAAATTATCAAGGTAATCTTGATTTTATTATAATTATATTATTATTTATTAATTTTTTGAGACAAAAATAAATTTATTTTTAATTAATATGATAAATAATATAAAAAATATTTAAAAATAATTATATTCAAGGGTATTTATATAAAATAATTTACTAGTAATTTTTTATTATCTTTAATCAAACACAATAATTATTTGTACCTATCAAATTTTATCAAACATGGTAATCATTTATACCAAGTAATCTTCTAAGTAATCTATCTTCAAGGTGATCTTTCTATTTTGATAATAAAATATTACCTAAACCAAACGCCCCATAATGGTAAAATTTTCGAATAAAGATAAAACAATATCTTATTATAATGACTCGTTATTTGAGTATTCACTTGGGTACTCAATATCTAGTGCACACAGTATGGAAACAATGTGCATGGATGACTTTTTTAATGAATTTAAAGCATAAATCTCTTCAAATTCTCTTTCCTTTTTGCGAAAGTAAGATGAAAAGTTTGGAAAAAGAAGTTGGCTTTCCCTCTCAACTTATCTCCTCCTATCGATTTGTTCCTCCCATTGACGATAATGATTTCCTCTAATGAAAATGAAATAGTTTTTATTTCAGAAGAAGACAATTTTGTCTTTGTTTGAAATGAAGATACTCCAACGAAAATGATTTGGAGGTAATCGCTTTAATCAGAGGCATGAGTTTGATCGACAGGGAGAGCTAACCCAAGTGAAAAGACGAATGAGATCAAATATAGCAAACTTCATTATCTCTAGTGATGGTTTTAAAACCCTGGGGGTAACATTATCATTTTTTAAACTTTGGGTAAAAAAAATTATTAGATTATCAAACTGAGAAAAGAAAATATAATAAAACTTAAGTTTTAAAGATTTTTTTTTGTTAAATAATGATTTTGTCCTTAATTTTAACTGAAAATTTTAATACAATTTTACTTATGGGTAGGACTTTAAGTTATTAAAAGTTATAGGATAAAAGTTTCAGATTACACCTATCCTTGGGTGAGAACAAGTCTTTTGGCCCTTTTAAAGCATGCACAACAAAGAATTGTTCCACTGAAATGTATATATTAGTTAATGTATACAATAAAACTATGCATATATATTTTTTAATACAAAAATGAATACACAAATAATATGTCATCATGTGATTGAATAAATTTTACTTGTACTCAAAATTGTGTTCATATAACATTACTCTAATATATAAGATTCATATGAGGTTGGCTTTGCATAAGCATGCAACTTAATTATAATAACCAATGAACCCACCAAAGAATTTGGTTGAGATTGGAAAATTAAATTTTCAAAAAGTGTCAGTGAATTTGCATGATTTATCTTAACAATTGGTAATATCGGTTTTATTAATGTATTATATCTATAATCGTTATCAAAATTCATTCAAAAAATAATCATATAGTATATCATATATGACTTGATCCACATGTTAAAACTTTCAAAATCTACCCAACGAAAAAGGCGCAATTTTACATTTAATGACTACAAATATAAATAGAAATATAGATCTTGTTATTGGTTTTAAACTGTTGTTTGGCTGGATTTCTGTTTTTTGATTTCATCCCTGTCGTCCGGCTGGGATTGGAATTGAAATGGGAGATCATATGATTGTTGTTTTCGTAGGATTGTTGTTCTAAGCATACTCCCACCCTTGATTTGGCACTATTCTTGTAAGAAGACGTTTTAAACAATTGTGTTTGGTCTTTCAACCATTATCAAGGGTAGGCCCCTTGCCATATCCATTTAAGAAAAACAATCTAAAATCTAACGTACGCAGACAAGAATTGACATCTTGTGCAACCCTAAATAAATTAATATCCAATTAAAGTTTATATGGTGATAGAAAGCATGCACCATGCGTTGATATGTATTTATCCACATGTTAATTGACTGAATTTTAGTTCCAAGTTTTAATCAGTCTATTTTTCAGCCATTATAATAAAACTGAATAAATTTTATGCTATTGAATAATTTTAAATTTAAATTAAAATAACAGTCTGATGAGATAATAGATAATATAAATATTCAATTAAATATTCAAAACTGAATACACGTAATATTATTTTCTTTATTATTATCAAAAATTAAAAGGATGGACATATAACTCCCGATGTGCTGCTCGTAAAAGAGTTATTCATTAATTTAGTTACATATTATGAACTTCATTTACAAAGTAAAAAATGACAGGTATTAATTATTACTTGAAAACCATCTTTTGATTAAATTAATTAATACTTGTGTTTATCTGATTCTTCTTATGATCACATGAAATTGATTTAGCAAAGCTTGAAATTTTGTAAAAGTAAATTACTTTAATGTTTTGGTTCATTACAGTTGCATAGGAAGTAATAGTATGTTGAATTTTCGTCTTCTGCACAAAAGTTCAGGGTCATAAATCTGATTGTATAGTTGAATTTTCATCAATGTCTAGCTTCTAGCGGTTAACCAGCTCTAAATTAATTATACACTAAATAATCAAATTCGTGAAATTACAAAAATTTTAATCAATTTCCTTCTTTTTTCTGTGTATATAAATATCCATGCTAAATTCATCAAATTCATGTAGTTTGAGCCTGCAGCGATATTGATCAAAATGGCATCATCTCAGCCTCACCTTGAGAACTCTGAGTTCCCCATACTTAGCCTTCAGGAACTCATCAAAGATCCCAACATTACTGTGCCAAAAAACTACCATCGTCCCGATCAAGAGCCTCTAAAACTCTTAAACGAGAACGATCACTTCCCTGCAATCCCCACCATTGACCTGGATCGTTTGGTTTCCAAGGAACACACAGAGCTTGAGCAAGAGAAGCTGGAAGCAACGTGCAAGGAATGGGGTATCTTTCAGGTTTGTAAACGTTACTAGAACGATAAAGGTTCATATAGTTAAATAAAATACGAATAAAAAAACAGCCTGACTGTTATGGGTTTGTGTTATATGATGTAGTTGGTGAACCATGGAGTCAGCTTTTCACTGCTGGAGAAGCTGAAACTTGAGATCCAAGAATTTTTTAAGCTTCCTGTTGAAGACAAAATGAAATTCAAGATAAAACCAGGTGAGTTTGAAGGGTATGGATCCCTTGTTCGATCCGACGGAAAACTTGATTGGGGTGACAGGTTGCTTATGATAACCAACCCGGTTCACAGGAGAAAACCATACCTCTTTCCAGAGCTCCCTTCATCCTTAAGGTGATTAATTTGTCTATGATAAACTGGGAAAAAATGGATTACTATTTTGTAAGTATTAATTTACTTATTTATTTGCATGCACATGCAGGAATACTTTAGAGTGTTACTTCCAGGAATTGCAAAATCTGTCCAAAATACTACTTGGGATGATAGCGAAGAATCTGAAGATGGAGATTAAAGAAATGGAAGAATTGTTTGAGGATGGGATGCAATCAGTGAGGTTGAATTATTATCCTCCATGTTCAAAACCAGAGGTGGTTATGGGTATTATTCCTCACTCTGATGCCACTGGAATCACTATTTTGCATCAAGTTAATGGAGTTGACGGCCTTCAGATTAAAAAGGGCGGCGTTTGGATTCCTCTTAGCATCCTTCCTGAAGCTTTTGTAATAAACTTGGGAGATATTCTAGAGGTTTGCCAGAGCTCTCTCTTACTTTTTCATACTATGTACCGTCACTGCACTCCTACAATTGGTCTTTCGGATAAATATTTACACACATGATCAATTTGTATGATTTAATATACACGAATATATAACTTTAATGTTGCAACCCTAATTCTACATAACCTACACACATATTATAAAATATTGAATTAAACTTTATGATTATAAATACTTAACACATTATGCAATTTAAATTTGTAAAACTGTGATTTCATAATACTACTGAGATTATCTACATATGAAAGACTATTCATCTGCTCTTGAAACCTCTTTGAATAATAATTTTTAATGAATAAAGCTATACTAATTGGTTTTGAAGTGGACATATAAGGTTAATAGGTCTTCTATCAAAGGTCTAATAAACTTTAAAGACCACTTTAATAGTGTCTACTCATATCATAATTATAAGTATATTAGACTTATCTTTATTGATAACTTAAGCTGATTTGAAAACTGTTATTGAACTATTCAATTATTCAGTTTTATTAAACTAAAATCATAATTAATGTGAGTCTATATCAAAAATTTTTTTGATACAATTCTCTCTGAGTCTGACTGCTTTACGGCCAAGATTGAAGCAACTGTTTGTTTATATATGTTGAATATATATGAGTTTGAACGTTATATCTGCACAGATTATAAGTAACGGAGTCTATCAGAGCATTGAGCATAGGGCATCGATAAACACAGAGAAAGAGAGGATATCAGTTGCTTTTTTCGTCAACCCAAGGTTCGATGCAGAGATTGGACCAACAAGCGGCCTGATAAGCCCTGAAAACCCACCATTATTCAAGAAAATAGGGATGGAAGATTACGTTAAAGGTTTCTCCTCCCTGAAGCTCAATGGAAAAAAATACTTGGCCAACATGAAGATTGAAAATGGTGAAGGCATGCAGCACGATAACTGAATAAATGGTCGACGACCTAGATGAATAATATTACTACATGGAAATAAATGATCTTGTGTTGTAAGATTTTTATTATATTGTGTGTGCAAGTGTGTTCCAGGTGTTTCTTTGATCATTCAGGTCTGCTTTCACAAGGGCAGTGTTGAAAAATAAATTGATTCATGTGATGCTTTAAAAATTTGTATACAATTTGTAATATTATTAATAAGTGAAAATAGTAAGATGTTGTTGTGATAAATGTTAAAAGTTGTTTAATAGTTTGATTTTTATGGAGTATCCTTGCTTGATAGTTTGAACCTTTAGCAACATTTTGTTAAAAACTCCCAATTCAGTGTAAGTTTATTGTTGGATATAACAAGTCTCTATACCTATGTTCACAAACTAAATTGCTATAATGTAATTTAAAATAAATTTCTAGAATATTGAGGCCAACCTCCCATCATTACTTGTTAAATTTGCTGCAGAAAATGACCAAATTTTTCCTTTGAAAGTATAGTACTCTTCCAAGTAATTTGACTTTCACAATATGATGGTATGTAATTTTGAAACTAATTACCCAAGGACCTTTTACATGAATACAAAAAGCTTACTTGGTAGAGGACTTACAGACCAATTCAACTACTTCATTAATTCATTAATTTTTATTAACTGTTAATGCAGTTATAATGGATGAAGAGAAACCAACATTAGAAGGCATTTATAAGAGTATGAAGTCGAACCCGAATATTTTATCTTAATAATCATGAATTTAATTATTATATAACTTGAAGTAATGTTGTAGCCATTAACTAAATTTCCTGAATCTTGATCACTTATCATTAACACTAAAACTTGTACCACTAAATTAATTCCTCAGCAATATAAAAAATGTTGAAACTAATTAGTGGAGGAAGTTAATAAAAATATTTAAGCAAAATAAAAATAAATAAATAATATTTCAAAGCACAGAGAATTTAGGGCATTTGGTGATAGATTCGACTATAAAAAGATAAAAAAATAAAATAAAGTAAGTTGACTATGTGCTTTTTATGAACTCTAAACACTTCTTTAGAATTAAGTAACATTGATTTACGCGGAGGTTTTGCATGGACACCCTAAGGTTAGGAAGAGAAAAGAAGATTCCCACGTTTTATAAGTTGTAATGAAACATTTATATTCTTATAATTGAATATTATTTGTTAAAAAGTAATTAACATAATAGTATAATTATGAATGGACGTGATTTGAGCCAAATTGAAATCTGATTGATTTTTGGCTTGAGATCGATGTCTCTCTAGTGTCATCACATTGAAACTAGTATTATCGATGAAAAACCCGTAATGACAAATAATGTTAGAGGGGGGTGAAATAATTATTTAAAACTTAAATAATTTATTAGTCATTTAGATTATTTGTGGTCTTACAATTTCTCAAACATTAGTTAATATTTTTTATTAATATAATATTAATAGTTATATTTTTATAATAACTTTTGATAATGTAAAAAATAATGATAGAGTTATTAAATTAATGTTATGTTATATATTTATATCGTTTAATGAAAAATTATTTCATATTAGATATGCATCTCATATTATTAATTTAATAATTTAAAATGGTTTGAGTATAGCTAAAGATAATAAATTAACAATTAGACATGTTATCATATATATTTCATTATCTCCATCACGAATTCAAACATATCATGAATTATATAAGTCAATGGGGTTAAGTAGAAAAAAAATTAAATGCAGATATTAAAACTAGGTTGAATTTAACATATTTTATGTTAAAAGCATGCGAATGGTAGAGGTGTGCACGGTTTGGTATGGTGCAGTTTAAAAAAATTTTCAAATCAAACTGAAAAAGCAATTTGAAAAATTTTCAAACCAAACTAAAAAAAATACGGTTTAGTTTGGTTTAAATAATGATTTGAATTAATTAAAATCATACACTTCTAAATACATATTATTTAATAAAATTAAATTAATTATACTTTTCTACAACATAATATAAACATATAAAATAAATTGGAGGGGGCGTTCGGTTGGAATAATATTTTATTACTTTGATAATTTAACTTTTATTATTTTTATTAGTTTGTTTTGTTTGTAAAGTAATAAAAGATTTCACTAATATTTTATTATCAATATTGATCTAATAGGCAAGGTTTTCAAAATCGGACCGGGATAAAAACCGTTTTAAGTACTGGTTTCGATCAGACCGATTGAACCGTTTGAACCGGTCGATCGGACCGGAATTGCAGTTTAATCATAAAATTTGCATGTGTACAATCCCTTGTTTCAGTTCAATTTTTATCACTTTATATTGCTTTAGTTCACTGTACAATCACAAACTCATGCAGTTTTAAATTTGAAACTTTTGCTTTAAAACTTTCAAAAGTTTTCACAACCTTAAGCAGTTGATCCACCAAAGAGTTTATAAGGCCTTACAAAACACCAGCTTCCTATCGTTGCCTGAGAAGTCGTCGATCACAACAACAACGGAAACTCGCCGTCGTCAGCCACCGTTGAGCATGAGAAGTCACCGTGAAACTTGCAAATATAGCCGTGAACTGTTGCCTTGTGAGCCTGCAAACCAACACCCCTCGGCGGCAGCGTCGTAGTCAGCAGCCGTACTTAAACCGTCGTCGACAAGGAACAGGAAATTCATCGGAGAAATTCGTCGGCTGAGGACTACGTCTGCGTGCACTGCAAGGAAGAGGAAAAAAGAAAAACAATGTTTTATATGCAGCCTTGAACCTGATTTGCATGGACCGGGTTGGATCGCGGTTCAAGCGAGAACCAGCTTCAACCGCGGTCCAACCCAATTTCAATCCAAAAACGGTTTTGCCTTCAACAGAACCCGACTATAGTGCCGATTCACGGCCCAACTAGTTCGACCGACCAGTTCGGTCTGATTTTTAAAACATGATAACGGGTAATATATAAGTAATTTAATTACTATCTTTATCTTAATTATTAAAGATTACTAAAGTGATTTTAAATTTATTACTATTTTATCCTTATTTTTTAACTTTTTTAACAAAAATGTCCTCAATTTTCTATTAAAACAATAAATAATATGTTACATATTTTTATACCTATTAATCTTTCATATAATAAATAAATAATATATTAGTATTCTTTTATTACTTCTAATTAAATAAAATAATTATTTATACACATCAATTTTACCTAACATTATCAAATATATAATAAATTTATACTTAATAATTTTTCAGGTAATTTATCTTTCCAGTAATCTTTCATTTTTAGTAATAAAACTAATTGAATTATAGTTTTGTAGATTACAATATAAACATATAAAATAAAAATGTTATATATACACATACACATGTAAAGAAAATGATTAAATAAATATGAAAAAAATAAGTTGTACATCTATTTGTTTACTAAACAATTTTGTCAAATATATTTATATATATATTTAAAAAAAAATACTGTTTACAGTTTATAATTTGGTTTGGTCTGAAAATTGTCCTAGCCACAACTCAAACTAAAAAAAAAAACAGTTTGAAAATTTGGTTTGGTCTGAAAATTGTCCTAAACCATAATTTTTAAGTGGTTTTGTTTGATTTTACAATTTAAAACAAATTATGAACACCCCTAGCAAAGTGTATCAAGTAATTATAACACGTTTTTTCAATACTCAACTTAAAGATTTGAAAAATCTGATTTTTTTGACAGATTATGATTGACAAATTGTCATGGCTCTAATGAATACGTTAGAGCCCTTAAAGATAAGCATAAACCAATACTCAGGTGTGTACTATCGAACTACATATTTAATTTTGTATTATCTATTAAAAATTAGTGATTTTTAAGAATATAAATATCATAATATTTTCCAAAATATGTCTACACAAATAGAACAAAAATTTAAAAAGTATTGGACCGAAGTTCCTTTATGTTGTTGTCATTGTTTTAGATTCTAAGGCAAAATTATTAGAAGTAAAAACAAGAGTTAGCAAAACTGATGAAACATTAGAACTTTTAAATAAATGACTAGTGTTCAAGCTTCTACCATACTTATAAAACCTGAAAAATTACTTACAAAAAAAATTTCCAACAGATAATAGAATAGACTATATTCAAGAATTTTTATTGGAAATATATAGTATTTATGAAAATAAATATGGAAGGAGAGCATAAACTTATATAGTATTTATGAAAATAAATATAAAAGAAGAGCACAAACTTCAAAATGTGAGCTAAGTTCTAGTAGTATGGAAGGAAAACACAAACTTTAGAATATAAGATAAGTTTTACTAGTTTAGGCAAAAAAAAGTCACACATATAGTTACTCTTGCATAAAGGTAAACAGTTTGTGAGCTGAAGTACAAATCATAATAAGTTTTATAATTGTATTAGTATTGATCATTATCTAGATTTTATTAAACAATATAATGACGACAAATTAAATGTTTTAGCATAGTGGAAAGCAAATCTAGAAAGTTTTCATATACCTTATGTCATGACATGAGATCTACTAACTCCTCCGATGTCTACTACAACATTAAAATATGTTTTTAGTGCAAGTGATGCATGTTGGACGATAGACGATCCAATTGAGACCCACACATGGTCAAAATGATTATGTGTATGAAAGATTGGGTGAAAATTGACTTTAAGTTACAAAATCAAGTCATAGAAAATATTTTTGAAGAATTGAAGAATCTGAACATTGAAGACGAGTAGATGGTATATATGTATCGTACTTATATTTGTAATTGTATATTATATAAATGAATTGATTTGTAATATGTTTGAATATTTTTTTTTATGTAACAACGATATTCCTTTGCTACAAGTCAGTGATTATCAATAAAATATTTGAGAAATTTTTCTCGGTTTTAGTGATTAGAAAATGATTTTTATTTAAATATTTTAATTAAAATTAAAAATTTAGTTTTAACAAGCTAGCTTGTTAAAGGCCAACACAACACGACTACTTAAAGATTGTCATGGGTCTATATGTTTTATTAGAGTAGCCTGACATGGAGGCCTATAATGGTGTGGGCCTTGGGCCCAACACGACCCGTAGTCATGGTGAGTTGTGTCGAAATGGCTTTTAGTCAAAATTTATGTATAAAGTTTAAATTTAATACTGTCAAAATTTACATATAAATATGATATTATCATCGAATAATGCTATACAATTCAAAAATCCATTTATTATTGCTACACAATTCAAACACTTAAGATTAGAAAACTTCATAAAATCCATTTATTATTGTAACACATAACAAATACGATAATATTATATGAATTAATGAATTGGGACAAAAATTTTTACCAACGAAATATTTTTGGGAAATTAATTAAAATAGACACCGAATTTGTCGCTTAAACTTTTTTCGGCAAGATTTCTCAACATTTACCTTTTGAAGCAAATGGTATTTTTCATTCCAAAAATACCCTTCATTTTATTTCTTTTCATTTACAACAGTTTTCACAGATTAAACTTTTATATTTTAGAGTATATGGATTAAACTTTAATTTTTCTGTAATGAATAAGATTTATAGATGAAAAATGGATTAATTTAGGATGTAATAATTGATATTTATATACTTTTATACCTATACAAAATGATGAACATAAAACGGTGCATTTTTTCGAGCGAGTGCAAAAATGTGCAAAAGTGTAAAGGGGTGCGTGGAAATGCGAAGGTGTGAGTGAAAATATGAAGGGCATGTGTCAACTCCGAATGGGTGAGTGAAATCGTAAAAGGGTGTGTCAACTCAGAAGGGGTGCATCAAAATCGTAAAGGACTGCGTGAAATCGTAAAAGGTGCGTCAACTTTGAAGGGGTACGTGAAATCGTAAAATGGTGCATCATTCTCTTAAGGGGTGCGTGCATGCATAAAGGGGTGCGTCAAAATCGTAAAGGACTGCGTGAAATCGTAAAAGGTGTGTCAACTTCGAAGGGGTACATGAAATCATAAAAGGGTGCATCATTCTCTTAAGAGGTGCATGCATGCATAAAAGGGTACATGAAATCTTAAAAAGGTGCGTCAGCTTCTGAAAGGGGTGCGTTAACCTCTAAAGAGGTGCGTGAAAGGGTGTGACACTTTGTTATAACCTGAAGGGGTGCGTGAAAGGGTGCGGCAAGGCTAAAGGGCTATGTGAAAATACAAATGGGTACATAAAAATACAAATGAGTGCATAAAAATACAAATGAGCGTATAAAAATACAAACAAGGGGGTGTAAAAATACAAATAGTTGCCAAAAATACAAAACGGGTGTATAAAAATACAAAACAGGTGCGTGAAAATACAAACGGGTCCGTAAAAATACAAACGGGGTGCGTGAAAATACAAACTGGTGTGTAAAGATATAAACGGGTGCATAAAAATATAAAATAGTGTGTGAAAATTGAAAAATGGTGCGTGAAAATACAAATAGGTGCGTGAAAATATAAACAGGTGCGTAAAACTGCAAACAAGTGTGTGACAACATAAAAAATATATATTATATTAATAATATAATATATATAATATATTTTTTAAATATATAAAAAGGTGCAGGGAAATGCAAAAGGGTGCGTCCCTTTGCATTTTTACGCACCCCTTTATATATAATATATTAATAATATAATATATAATATTATATATTATATATGTAAATATATACTATATTATATTATATATTATTATTATTATTATTACGCATCTGTTTATATTTTCACGCACCCCTTTACACATTTACACACCTCTTTACACTTTCACGCGCCCTTTCATAACTTTATGCACCCTTTTACAAATTCAGACACCCCTTTATAGTTTCACGAATTGCACTCTTTCACGCACCCCTTTAGAGATTCACATACCCCTTTACATTTTTGTACATTTTTGCACCCGCTTGAAAAAATGCACCGTTTTGAGAAAACTCCCACCCTTTCACTCATTTTTGTACCATTTCGAAGAGACATGCACCATTTCTCACCCGGTACAATCCACACATCCTATGTTAGTTATGTCCATCATTTTGTAAATGTATAAAAATATATAAATATCAATTATTATATCGAAAATTAATCTGTTTTTCATCTTTAAATCTTATTCATTACAGAAAAATTAAGTTTAATTTGTATACTTTGAAATATAAAAGAAGATTAATCTGTGAAAACTTTTGTAAATACAAAGAAATAGGATGATGGGTATTTTTGAAATAAAAAATATCATTTGCTTAAAAAGGTAAAAGTTGAGAAATCTTGTCGAAAAAGGTTTAGGTGGCAAATTCGGTATCTATTTTAATTAATTTCCTAATATTTTTAAATAAAGAATTGGTTTTATGTAGCATTACAGTGATATGGCTAATGAAATAAAAATTAATATATTAATGATACATCATCAATGTATTTGGTTGGTTCTCATAACATTACTCTAACAAATCACTGCAAAACAAACAAAAAACTAATCTATTTAATAAACCCTACATATGGCATAGTAGCATATATGCTAATAATTTTAACGTAACATTACTATAGACTTACTCAGCTACTATAAACCTCCTCCGATACTGTTTCTTACACCACTCTCAAAAATCAATTTTTAATCGCACTACTGCCTTCCCTAGCAATAAGAACTATGATTGCCTGAAGAATTGTTCAAGTGTTTGAGTTCTCAGGTGAGTGAAAAATAAGTTTAAAATACGAAATTGAAAATAAAAGGCCAGAGGACTATTTCCCACCAAAGTTTTAACTAAATCTTAAAGCACACTCATAATAGTTGAAAAATCCGAACGCTCATCCATTAGCTAATTAAGGTTAAAATTTTTTTGTTAGAGACAAGAATAAAATCGTCTTTTTACCACTAAACCCTAAAACCAAAAAAATTTATATTTTTTACCCCTTTAGTTTAGAAAACTAACAATCCCCACCCCCCCTCCCAAATGATTAAACTTTGAAAAACTGCATTTCCCATTTAGGGTTTCTCTTTTCTTCTTCTCCTGTGATAAAGCTCCTCTCCGGCTAACTTCCTCTTCCCACCCATCTTCTCCAGCGACGAAGCTCTCTCTTCAAATAACTAGCTTCTTGAGTATCACAAATTCACAATAATCTCTTTGAATAACTAAGTTTAGCAATATCAATAATAATCATTGTAATTTTCAGGTAACATCAACTGTAATTTCCGGGTTAATTAATACAACAAGATTGTTCATTCTCATTATTTTTGTTGTTAATCTTCACACCCACAGTCTGTTTACAATAGAATCAACTTGTTCTTTATGTATCTGATAGGATTTTAGTAAATAGTTTAGATTCTGTATAAAATTATATGGGAGAGTTTTCAAGTGTGGGTTGGGATTAGTCTTGAACAATTTTATCTTACGCTATGTTAGTGATATTTCGAGTGGATTGGTCATGTCCCGTGAATGTAGGCAAATTCATCCAAACCATGAAAGTGTGGTATTATTATGTGCAAAATCATACCATTCCAGTCTGATTCCATCAATACTGAAATGTTGCAATTTTGAATAGACTTAAACTGTTCCGGTGCAATTCTAATTGAAATTTCACCGATATGACCAGTGTAATTTTAACTAAAATTGAATCAAAATAATATAATTTTGATCAAATTATACTATTTCAATGTGAATCAAGTTGTCCTTCATAGGTGACAGTTTAAGGTTTTATAAAGCAGGGAAGAAAAATGTATTTAATAAAGTATGGGGGAAAATGTTGTTAATTTTTAATAAAAATTAGAAGTTATGAATGGTATTTTGCCGGTTAAGTGTATTTATCACAAAAAATCAACTAATTTCACAGACCATATTTGACAGAAGTCAACAAAATTGTTATTTTTTTTACAAAAACTATTATTTTTAACCTAGTTTTGGTGGGATATAGTTGCCCTTAGGGGTGAATGATTTCAGATACCCTTTCAAAAAACAGGGAACCGCAATCAAAATTGAAACCAATTGATACCTAAAAACAGGAACCGAAACTGGAACCAATCCCTCTTGTAACAGGATCCTACTTGGAGCCGAGATGGTTAATTCTAGGTATAGTCTAACTCCTACCTTGAGCTAACAGTTTAAAATTTCTGACCAGACCATTTTCTTTTGTACAATCTAAAGGTTTAAAATGTGATGCAAGTTCATCTTCTAAAGATGATATTAAATTATTTTTTTACAGCAAAAGATAAATTTACCCTCGGTGGTTCCAGTTCTCACCAAAAACTGTCAGTTCCAAAGAATTGGAACCGAAACCTCTTAAGGTAGGCTAGTTTTGATTCTTATTCGAAATTGAAATCAAGATATCCAATAGTTCCAATTTCAATTCGGGTATTTTGCTCACCCCTGATTGTCCTCGTTGTAGTGTGAGATATGACTTCAAGGCCTTGGGTTGTTCAAATTGTTTTCTTCTTTTTCAAGACTTTTAGTTGTCTCCTCCAACTCTTTCTAAACATTTATGTAAGCTATGTTCATCTACTATTGTTCCAGGGGAGAAAAAAAAAAAACCGTCGATGGGCTATCATATCCTCATTATTTCGTGCAAGTTTTGCTCTTTTCCTTTGGTTGTGTAAAACCTCTGAAAATTCTCTTTTTTTGCTTCATTTAATATGAGCATCCTTCAAGCTCCAAGCCTTCAAGCTCGCAACCTTTACGGCTTCGGTCCCATTATTGAAAACGTACAAATGAGCTTTATCATCAACCGCCAACTTTGGATAGACTCTGGCTGTGATGCAACTCTTGCCTCCTCCACCAAAGCTCTCCACTATTGAATGATCAATCTGTTGCAAAAAATGTCAAAAGTGGTGATGTTTTTAAAACAAATTTTAGTGTTTTAGTCTAATCTCTTAATGTCTTACCAAGCTCCTTAGTGATATTTTCTCTGAAACGGGATCCACATTCAAGAAAGTTCCATAAGTAGTCTTGTCATTGTCATTGTTTAAGGAAGATCTGCCATGGCAAGTATAATAAGAAATCAATCAATAAAATCGGCCAAGACCAGCTTTAGCTGAGAGAAGAGATGGACCTGCTTTGGTCACTGCACATTAGCACAACCGGTTGCTTGCTAGCTTTGCGTATAAAGATTCTGAAGAACACTGCTGTGAACTCTTGAGAATCATTAGAGGCCAAAACTTTCAACCCAAATGGACCAAGACTGCCTTTAACTGATGCATTCCTTTCATTGCAAAGCTTTTGAGCATGGTGCCTTTTTAAATTGATCACTTCTGCTTTGTTAATGTCAGTTATCTCAAGTGAAATATCAACGTCTGCCTGTATAAACAGAAGGAAACTGAGGGAATCAACAAAATTCTTTTGTTAGTTTGTTCATTATTTGTTATTATATGCATGAAGTAGTCACCTGTGCAGCTGTGATGCCTGTTATTTCGTGGGTTGATCCTGCATCCAGCGACTTGTGCTGTAAATGTATTTCATTATCGCGAAGCATCTCAAGTTCTGCTACTGGCCATTGTATCAACTGCTTTCCGGATTTATCAAGCCAAACCGTCCTGGGAATGGCCTGCAAATTGAATACAAGAATACAATCTTCGGTGACAAAATTTTTTAAAATGCGGATTTCGTTAGATAGTAAAGGTTGTAAGTAATGACTAATAATCACTAAATTACCTGAAGTCCAGACCATCCCTTTTTAGCATCATCCTTCACACTTGATGATTCATTAATCCATCCCCACAAGACTCTCCGATTCCTAGCACTATCAAAGAAAGTCTTGGAAGCATAAAACTTCCCATAATCATATTTCAATCCTCTGTCTCCTTCAATGGAGCCATTATCAGGAATATATTTATCAGTCCTGTAATTATAATTCCCAGTTGTGTAATAATCATGCTTAGTATTATCCAAGCTGACCTTCAGCACATGCTTAACATTACGACCAAGAGTTGATGTATCAAGACCAGTAACATTATCAACTGCCACCGGGTAAAAATCAGGACACTCCCACATTCCTGTGTGCTTGCCAGAATGTAGAGGGCGTTTAACCTGGGACCAAGTTATAAAATCTTCACTCCTGAAAAGAATTGCCAACCCCAAATCATCGTTTTTGCTTCCAATGACGACTCTCCAGGCTTTATCAGGGCCTTGCCAGGCGGTGGAAGGGTCTCTAAATGCGCTCGCATTGATGCCATTTTTGGAATCAGGTGCCATCAGTGGGTTCTTTGGGAACTTTTCCCATTCTATAAGATAAGGGTCGGATAAATTCTTGGGGAAAGCTAAATTTTGAACCTGGTTGTTGTCAAGGTCAATGCCAGTGTACAAAATGGCCGGTTTGTCTCCAGGAAGAATTGTGGCAGAACCAGACCAGCAGCCCTTTTCATCGTATTTCTGAGAAGGGGAGATGGCCGGTTCATGTGAAACCCAGTTGATGAGATCTTCGGATGTAGAATGAGCCCACACAATGTTGCCCCACACCACACCTTTGGGATTGTATTGGTAGAACAAGTGATAAATTCCATTGTGAATCATAACTCCTGCAATGCACATATTATGGCATAAAGTGATTGTTTAGCAGTAAACAAAGAAGAGAACAAGTGTAATACTGACCATTGGGATCTGCATTGTCCATGCCACAATTACAAAACGTCAAACGGACAAAAACCCAGAGAAGAAAAGGCAAATATTGTTAGATATATAAACAAGAATATGCAAGTAAAAATTCAGGAGTATTAAAAGAAAGAGGGGCACCATTGATCCAGTTTTTGTGAGGTTGGAAATGATAACCAGTTCTGTAAGGTTGATCTGTAGAATTAGAGGAAACATTTAGAGAAATCTGAAGTTGGTCGTAAATGCGATGTGATGCTTCAAGTTCAACAATGCCATGGCCAAGGCAAAGTGAAAATAATAGGACTAGAGAGATTGAAAAGCGCATGGTGTTGAACCTGGATTCAGGTTTTGAATGATTTGCGCCATTCCAGGCTGCTATTTATAAGGATTAAACTTCAAGTGATGGCTCAAGCGATTTATTAGCTGACGCCTGAGGATTTCCTTAAATTAAGGTCTTTTGTAAATTAAGTTGACTATGAAGAAAATTTTTCTCTATGATTAGATTGAAATGGCTATTTTAGAAACTAAAATGATCTGATGACTAATCAAGGAGTATATGAGTCAAGACATGCCATAACCACATCTATCAATATGACTTGGATGCGCCAATATTTTAGCCATATAAATCTTTCTTGTTACAGATTTTCAAAATCTTTTTGTATATGGAAATTGCAGAGTTGCTAAAACAGACAGCCTCCAGCTGCTGCTGCTGCTAAAATGGCGTCCTGGCCTACACACTTTAGCTGACGCCCGAGGATTTCCTTGAGTTGAGATTTTTGGTAAATTAAGTTGACAAAAAAGAAATTTTTTCGTCCATGATTAGATTTATATGGCTATTTTAGAAACTAAAACTTATATTTTAGACTATATGCATTTTAGCATTTGATCTGATGACAGATCGAGGAACATATGAGTCAAGACATGCCATTACCACATTTATCAGCCTGATTTGGATGCACCAATTTATAATATTATTTTCTTGTTACAGATGTTTTGTATAGGGAATCGCAGAGTTTTGCTAAAATGGACACCCTCCAGCTGCTGCTAAATTGGCGTCCTGGCCCACAGACTTTGGTATGCCCGGGCTTTGCACGACCAACAAATCAAGGTTTGCAAATGTGACTGGACAGTTAGGGGCCCATAGATAGGTTTGACACAAAACCTAAAAATTATAAAATATTTTAAAAATTTATAAAAAAATAATTTTTTGCGGAAAAGTCCATAGTAATATGGTCCACCAATCTATAGGTCGTGTCCCAAGTCTTCAAATTTTATGGGCCAACATGATCGGTCAATGCCGACAATTTTGCCAACCTTAACCCGATATGACATATGGCATGGTGAGTCATGTCAATTTCAGCACGACATGCACATTGATAGGTCTCGCTAGACTATCACATTGAATGACAAACTCACACATTGTAACACTAAAAATAAAACCTAAAATTTTTGATATCTAACCTATAAGATTTGAATTCAAAAGTTTTTAAATTCATTTGATCTTATTTAGTACATATATAAATCTTGTTTTAAATATTGATATCAAATATTTATATATGTTCTTTTTCTATGATATATAATAAGGAATAATATTACCTTGTTTAATTTCTCAAGATTAAAAATAAGAACAATTTAGATATTCCAACATATAAAATGGTAAAAATATTTAAGGTATGAAAAGTGTGATATAAATATATAAGTAAGGCAACTTAAGATAAAAAATTTAATTTCCCTTGCCTTTTTGTGTTTTTTTTCTTTAACAAAATACAAAACAATATTTACTTCAACAAAACCCGTACGAGTAAATATGTGTACAAAAAACATGTTGTATGTAACATGTATTATATGCAAATAAAGGGCATATATTAGGATAAACCAGTATATTAGGATTGATATAATAGTATTTCTCAAAATGTATTATTGACTTTTGCATTGAATAACAATGGCTCACGTTCTACAACTGAAAAGGAAACTTAAATTTTTCTATGTTTAAGAATTTGTTAGCGGTATCTGTCTTATTTATTGCTCTTTGATTTATCTTCTTCCAACTTCAACTAATTAATTTGAGCTTTCTTCAGGCTCCAAGCACTCAAGCTGGTGATGTTTATCTTCTCGGTTCCATAATTGAATGCATACAAGTGGGCGTCATCATCAATTGCCAAAGTTGGATAAACTCTAGCTGTTATGCAAGCTTTGCCTTTGCCGCCAAAGCTCTCCACTATAGAATGATCAATCTGCAAACGCAACAATTTAATATACCATTATTGTTGCAGGAATGTTATCAAATATGGTGTTGGTTTGACATGATGAACTCACCAGGCTTCTTAATGAGAGCTCTTCATGGAGAGGGTCAACATTAACAAAGGCTCCATAAGTGGTCTTATCATTATCAGCGTCTAAAGAAGACCTGTCATATAAAACATAATAAGGAAAACTACACAAGACTTAGAGAGGTTGACAGGGCATTAAATAGAGATGGAGAAATAGAGGAACCTGCTTTGGTCACTGCACATAAGGACCACATATTTTTCATGGTCCTTGAAAATTCTAAAATAGACTGCTGTGTATTCTTCCAGGCTCTTTGAACTCAAAACTAGCAACCCAAATGGACCTAACGCTCCTTTCACTGAAGCACTCTTTTGACTACAAAGCAACTGTGGATTAGTCCAACCTGGCTCCAGAACTTCTGCTTTCTCAAATTCAGCTATCTTAAATGATACCTCTATATCAGCCTGTCAAACAAAATCCACCAATTTTTTGGCTTTTAGCTCAGTGGTTGAACAGTCTTGGGAGAAGATAATTACTCATTTCATATATTCAAAGCTCTTTATCCATTACATTATAGTAAACATATATATGTATAAATACAAAATTTTGATGAATTTTCTTAGTGTTTTTTACTGCATGCTGATATAGATTAACTAACCTGTGAAGCTGTGACACCTTTAACTTCAGCAATTGATCCAGCCTTCAGGAATTTGCTTGGAAATTTTACTTGGTTTACACGAAGCTTTTCAATTTCAGCAATAGGCCACTGAACCAACTGTTTTACAGATTTATCCAGCCAAATTTTCCTGGGAATTGCCTGCCAAAAGAATACAAGAAAAAAGTTTTCATTGATTTCACGCTAATATATTTATTAATTAAGTTGTTCCCATAACATGGATCTTGCAACTCAATTAAACAAAAATTAATCAATCATCAAATTACCTGTACTCCAGACCAACCCTTCTTGATATCATGTTCTACACTTGAGGATTCATTAATCCATCCCCACAAAATTCTCCGAAGAGTAACGCTATCGAAAAACGTCTTGGACGCATAAAATTTACCATAATCATACCTTAATCCAGAATCACTATCCACTTGACCTTCATCTGGCACATATTTTTCTGTAGCAGTGTCATATGTTCCAATGGTGTAATACTCATGCTTTGTGTCATCCAAACTTACTTTCAACACATGCTTAATGGATGATCCCTTCGTCGATGTATCAACGCCATAGACACCTTCAGTAGCCACTGGATAAAAATCAGGGCACTCCCACATTCCAGTATGCTCAGCAGAATGTAAAGGTTGTTTTGACGCAGTCCAATTTACAAAATTTTTGCTTCTGTATAAAATTGCTAATCCCTTGTAGTTAATTTTGCTGCCAATAATCACTCTCCATATTCTGTCAGGGCCCAACCAGGCAGTGGTTGGGTCTCTGAAAGAGCTGGCATTGATTTGATTGATTGCAGTGGGTGCCATTAGAGGATTTTTTGGTGACTTGACCCATTCCGTAAGGTAAGGGTCGGATAAATTTTTGGGCACAGCCAAATTCTGGACTTGCTTGTCATTTGGGTCTATTCCTGTGTACAAGATGGCTGGTTTTCCTCCAGGGAGCATTGTGGTGGAGCCTGACCAGCAACCTTTGATATCAGATTTCTGTGATGGATAGATGGCTGCATCATGTGGGATCCAATTAATCAGGTCCGTTGATGTGGAGTGAGCCCACACAATGTTGCCCCACACTGCACCTTTTGGATTGTATTGGTAAAACAGGTGATAAATTCCCTTGTAAACCATGGGCCCTGAAAATTCGCATTCATTAATTAAGTCAACACAAAAACGTTTACATTAAACCACAACTAAAGCAAAAGCTCAAATCAAAATCCTAACCATTGGGATCTTCATATCCAAAAGCACCCATATTTTCCATTGCAGAAGACAAAAGAACAAATGTCAGCAAGGGAAATAAACATGTAAGATTAATGAAAGTTACAAAGGAGAATAAAATCAAAACAAACCATTCATCCAGTTCTTGGGAGGCTGAAAATGGAAACCAGTTCTGTAAGGCTGACTTTCGGAAGTGGGTTCAGAAGTTTGAAGGTTTTGGAAAACACGGTGAGATGCTTCAAGCTCAACAACACATTGGCCAAGGAAGAGAGAGAACAAAAGGAACAGGCCAAGAGAAGAGCCGGCCATGGTGTTGGTGGTACAATGAGTTCTGAAAAAACTGAAAGCTTCCAGGGTATTTATAAAGGAAAAATAAATATAAACATAATAAATATTTTGTTACATTAAAATTAAAGACGTAAAAGGATTTGCTTGTTTTGTGAATGTGAGCAGTGAAAGCGAAATTAAAATTAAGGAGATTAAAGAGCTTGGAAGATCAAAGATGTGTGGTGTTTATCATCAGAGAAAAGTCAAAAGTCAAGCTTGGTGTTATTCTTAGAAAGATCCCAAGATGGATGTGTCAATTTACTTTCACAATATAATATAATTAAACTTCGATTTACACTATAAAATTTAATTTTGTATGTCATAGTTTATAAAATCCTGTCTATTTTGTTTTTGTTAAATAATATTCTACTAACTTTCTTGACTTTTTGTTAGTCAGAGGGAAAATCCGGACTCAGAAGTAGAGATATCCGGAGAGATATCTAACTATATTCTGCAAATATTTATGGTCTTGTCCCACCTTCTTCTTTTTCTTTTTTTTTTTGCCAAAAGACTTTTTCCCACTCAAGGTTGATTCTATTCACAAATTCCCACCTACCAAATTTTAAAAACTTAAATACTTATTTATGAACTATTAAAATTAACAAAATCTATTAATTTTAGACATAAAATCATTATTTAACCAGTAATATTAAAAAATATAAAAATTTGTAACATTTTTTCTCTTTGATTTAGAAAACTAACAATTTCCTACAAAATTAAATTTTGAAAATTTATATTTTCCACCAAAGATTTCAATTTTTTGGCAAAACCTCTCCCTCTCCAACAGTTGGCATCCTCTCTCTCCTTTCTTTTAGACTTGTCTTCTTAGGAGAAGACGAGTTTTCATTCAAATGAATCGACAAAAATGAGAAATTCATCTTTATTGATTTGCTTAGACGAATCGTGTCAAAAGAGAGTGACTTTCAAGTTACTAGAGAGGAAGGGATATCACTAAGAGGGATAGAGAATATTAAAGAAGGCAGTCATTTGTCGGAAAATTATCTTTGAAAAATTGAAACCTTTTGGGAGTGGGGACGGGGGGAGAATGCAACTTTTCAAAATTTAATCCTATGAGAAAACTATTAGTTTTCAAGTTTTAGAGGAAAATGATATAAAGTTTTATTTTTTTAATATAATTGATTAAATGATAATTTTATCTTTAAAAGTAATGAATTTTATTAACTTTAACAGTTTATGAATGAATATTTAGGGTTTTGAGACTTTGTGGATAAGTCTTTTACCTTTTCTCGATTATCAAACACTTTTTTATAAAATTATTTAGAATTCTCTTTAATAAAGATATTTATTACTTTTTAACAAAACGAATATAGTACATTTCAAGTAAACATAGGAAAGAGAAATCGAAATAAACCCAACATTGTAAAAACCCAATATGACTTTTAAAAATATATGCATATAAATATAATGTTACACATGATACTAATGAAACAATCTAACTAAGATTCAATTAACAAATTAAACACGTTTTTGAGGGAAATAAACTTAGCACGACGCCAAAAACAAATCACTGCATGGCTAGGGCAATCTTACGCAAAAGTTGTGGATCATGCAGGCATGAAATTAAACTTGAATATACGTTAATTAAGACTGTCTCTTGTAGACAAACAATAAGGTTACTATTAAGTTGTTCGTTTTAATTACAGGTCATCATATTAGAAGATATAATTAACTCTTAACCAACCACTTTCAGTCGATCCAATCCTTTATCATTTTCTTTCTACAGGTAGAATGCTTGTAAGTTATTTCATAATAAAAAGAGTTGATATGTACCACAAAATCTCAAAACTTTAGTGGACGCATATGGCACTTTTTTCTTAAGTTTTTTTTCTATAAATTAATCTTCTTATTTTATTACTGCTAAAAACTTATTCTCACTTAAAGTTTAGTTTATCGTCAAACTTTCACTTATTAAATTCTAAAAATCTAAATATCTACCCGTTAACTATTAAAGTTAATAAAATACTGTAAATCACAAGGTAAAATTGTTATTTAATAAATAAATAAAATTTTATCTCATTTTACCACCTAAATTTTAAAACTAACAATTTTTTTTTAGCCTAAGTTTTGAAAACTTAATTTTTTTTCCCCTAGAGTGTTTTATATTCCTTCTCTAGCCGACTTCATTTCACACCTATCTTCTTCTTCAGCTCTCTCTCTCCATCGATGCACTAAGACGAAGATGAATTGTCTTCATCTCTTTGTCAACAAAGACAAATCAAAGAGTCATTTCAGGTGAAGATGAATCGGCTTTTCATCTTCTTCTAAAATGAGATGCTAGGGGGATAGGGCTTTGTCTCTTCTTCAAAAAAAAAAAATCGAAAAGTCATTTGGATGAAGAAAAATCGGCTCTTCATATTCGTTCGAAATGAAACTGAAGATGGAGAGAGACAACCAACAAAAAAAGGGTGAGAAGACGAAGTCGGCCAGAGACAAAGATAGTCATCGAAGAAAAAAAAAACATTAGAGGGGAAAAGTTAAGTTTTCAAAACTTAATATTATAAGAAATTATTAATTTTTAAAATTTAGGTAGGGAAATGAGATAAAATTTTATTTTTTTAATATTACTGGTTAAATGATGATTATACCTTTAGATTTAATGAATTTGGCTAATTTTAATAACTAATGGATAAGTATTTAAATTTTTGAAACTTAATATGTAAAAGTTTGATAATAGACTAAACTTTGGGTGGGAATAAGCCTTCAGGCCTTTTATTAATTTGGAAGGGAGAGAAATTGATTAGTTGGCTTATTATATATATGAAGTTACCATTTGCCAATGTGAAAACTCATGAAAATTTTCAAAACCCTTTTGGACACACAAACATTTCAGTCAAAGATGATGTTTTACTAAAACCAATTTCTAATAAAATTATAATAATTACAAAAATCAATGTCTAATAAGATTATAAATAATTAAATTATATATATTAATAATAAATATTAATAATAATGTGTTAACACATAATTAATTGATTTTAAATTAGTAATATTTAAAATAATATTTAATCACTAAATAATAGTTAATATTAATATATAAATTAATATTTATTATTAATAAATATAATTTTACTCTATTTAAAAAAGGCCAGAAGACTATTCCCCCTTCCCCCCCCCCCCCCAAACCCAAGTTTATGTGTTGTTTTCAAAATCACACCTACATGGTTTAAAATCACAGTTATAAGTAAGAGTAAAACTGTTATTTAACAAAAAAATTTAAAAAATTAAAATTTTATTACGTTTACCCTCCTCAATTTGAAAATCACATAATTTTTCATACCTAAAGTTTGAAAAATCAATATTTTTCTCCTAAGGTTTGTAAACTATCGTCGAAGACGGTCGTCTTTAGTCATATTGGCTCTCCCTTTCGGTTTAACTTTTCTTATCGATTACATTACAACTATCAGCAAAACATATTTTCTCTTACAAAGATGAAATTTTGTTCGTTAGAATGTTTTTTGCCTTTAAAAAACTATGTACTTGTTACCATCAGTGTAATATATCACATATTTACTTGTGAAACGTTTTCTTGAATTTCACTTTTCAAAGTTGTAGCTGGCAAAGAATATTAATATATTTACTGATCATATATTAATTAGAATTGACATTTAAGACAATAATATTAATTAATTAATTATGTGAAGGGTTAATTAATTTTTTAAAGATTTCGTGGTGTTGATAAATGGATTGATAGATGGATCCAATAGGACACGATAACATTTAAAAAAAAAAAAAAAAGAACGTTTTGCATTGTATCAAAAGGTTAATTTTTTTAACAAATATATACAATAATTAAATCATGCAAAAATATAGATTTCTTTCACAAAGTCACAATCATTACCTATATAAATTGACTTTTATATATATATATATATATATATGATTTTTATATTGGAATGGACAAACCACCATTACCCATTTAATATAGTATAATTTAATATGAAATATGTCACAAGTAAAAAATAATATTTTATTCAATTATATTATATAAATTGAATAATAGAAGTTCGTATGAAAAAAACATGTGATTAACATTTTTTTTTATCTAATGTTTATGTTAAATTCATTTTTTCATTGATTGAAAACAGAAATCCTATTTTCTCACCTAAAATATAACATCATTAATGAACAAAATCTTCTCACTACAACAAATTTGAAAAAAGGTGACAAAAATTTACATCTCCAAAAGTTAAAAATTTGTTTTTAAAACTAAAAAAATATCCGTGAATGTAAAAAAATGTCATCCTTAAGTTAAATCTTTCATCCCCAATTAAATATTTATTATAGCTTCTATTTGTTTTGATTCAAAATTTGTTGATGATATAGTTGTCAGGTCTCTCTCTCTTCGTCAATGCCTGGAGATGAAGATGAATTGAAAAGTAATTTTAGATGAAGATGAATCAACTTTTCATCTTTATCCAAAATGGAACGTTAGAGGGACAGAGTTTCGTCTCTTTGTCGACAAAAACAAATTGAAAAGTCATTTTGGATGAAGATGAATCAACCCTTCGTCTTCGTTCTAAATGAAACTAAAGATGGAGAGAGAGAGAGCCAACGAAGAAGATGAGTTGAAAGATGAAGTCAGCTAGAGACGGAGATGGTCACTGGAGAAGAAAATAAAAACCTAAGGGGGCAAAAGTTAAGTTTTCAAAATTTAAGCTGAGAGAAAATTATTAATTTTTAAAATTTAAATAGAGAAATTAGATAAAACTTCATTTTTTTAATATTACTAGTTTTATGATAATTCTACTTTTAGATTTAATGAATTTTTCTAATTTTAATAGCTAACAGGTAGGTATTTGAATTTTCAAATTCGAATTTTCAAAACTTAAAGAGTCTTTGGGTGGGAATAAATCTTTAGGCCTTTTATAAATTTAGAAGGGAGAGAAATTGATTAATTGGCTTGTTATATATCAAGTTAGAGAGCATTTTCTTATAAATTCTTATGATAATTTTTTACCATTCGCCAATGTGAAAACTCATGAAAATTTTGAAAACCCTTTTGGATAAACAAATATTTCAGTCAAAGATGATGTTTTACTGAAATCAATTTCTAATAAAATTGTAATAATTACAAAATTCAATGTCTAATAAAATTATAAATAATTAAATTATATAAATTAATAATAAATATTAATAATAATATGTTAGCATATAATTAATTAGTTTTAAATTATAATATTCAATCACTAAATGATAGTTAATATTAATACATTTAATCTTACTCAATTTAAAAAACTATGTACTTGTTACCATTAGTGTAATATATCGTATATTTACTTGTGAAACATTTTCTAGAATTTTACTCTTCAAATTTGTAGCAGACAAAAAATATTAATATATTTATTGATCATATATTAATTAGAATTGACATTTAAGACAATAATATTAATTAATTAATTATGTTAAGTGTTAATTAATGTTTTAAATTTCGTGGTGTTGATAAATGGACTGACAGATGGATCCAATAGGACATGATAACATTAAAAAAAAAAAAAATAGGGTTCTGCGCAGGATCAAAAGGTCAATTTTTAACAAATATGTATCAATAATTAAATCATGGACCTAAAATTGAATTATTGAAATATATGAATTTTATATTGGAATGGCCAAACTATGGCCTGCCATACCCATTTAATATAATATAATTTAATATAAAATACGATACAAGTAAAAAATAACATTTTATTTAATGATATTGTGTATATTACGAATAATGTTTAATACATTCTCATTATCAATAATCGAAGTTCGCATACTAAAAAACATTTGATTAATATTTTTTCATCTAATGTTCATGTTAAAATCGTTTTTTCATTGAATGAAGACATAAATCCTATTTTCTTACCTAACATATAACATCATTAATGAACAAAATCTTCTCACTACAACAAATTTTAAAACACGTGACAAGAATTTTACGTCTCAAAAAATTAAAAAATTATCTTTAGAAGTAAACAAATGTTTTTGAATGTCAGAAATATGGGCCTTAAAAGTTAAATGTTTCATCCCCAAATTGAATATTTGTTATAGCGTCTATTTACTTTGATTAAAATTTGTTGATGATATAGTTGTCGTGTTTGTAGAGGAAAGAGTTTTTGCTGATGATGGGGTTTTTTGTTGATAAGGTGGCTTTGTTGTTCCATTGTTTCTGTTGGTATACAAGTAGTTTGTTGACAAGGGAATTCTTGCCGATGAAGCAATTTTTTTCAATGAAGATTTTTCAAAATTTTGTTGATGAAGATTAGTAAGTAGGTAGCTGTTATTGTTGAAGAACTTACACCAGAGTTACCATTTACAATGACAGCCATGAACGTAGAAAGTATATGCTTGTTTTTGTTGACATTAGTGTTATAGCTAATTTTTTATTATATAGATCTGAAGCTCCTTAGAATGCCGCTTTTTTTTTTGGGGGGGTGGGGGGGGCGCGGTGTGCGGCGGCGCGGCGTTGGAATTTTTGTAAACAGGTCACATATTCTATATATATATATTTTTATGAAAAGATTACATCCATTTACTATATTTTTAACAGTTGGGTTAATATATAGATGCGGATTGCACTAAAAAACACTCACAATATGGAGAAAAAAATAAATATTTATTGTTATAAATATTAATTTTTTATTTTATCGATTAATTATTTATATTTTCATTAAAAATAAGTAAATTTATAATTTTAAAAAAGAGAAAATGATTATGAAAAGTTTATTTTTCGTCGTTAAAATTTAACGATATAGAAAATTTTGTCGTCACCAATCGTTAAAGCTTCTCTAATTAAAAATATTCTCATTGTTAATACTTTTAATGAGATAAGGTAACGACAAACGATAATAAATTTTTTTTTATCGTTAAAACTTTTTAATAATAAAAAATAGATTTTTGATAATTGCTTTTCTTTTATTAAAATCATAAATTTATTTAATTTTAACGAGAATATAAATAATTAGATGATGAAATCATGAAAATAATACTTATAATCATCTATTTTTTATTCTCTTATTATTTTTCTCTCGTTATTTTTTTTTTCTGGTGTTGCATGCAAATTTCTTGATAGGTATTGATCTTTCTGGTGATAAAGCAGATTGTGTAGCAGAACTTTTACACTAAATTTTTGCAAAGGGATGAAATTGATTAAGATAAGTTTGGTCACTGTGCATATTCAAGGTTAAAATTGTAACTTAACACAAATTATTTGAGGTATCGACTTAGTCAGTTTTGGGGTTAAATTAGTAAATATAAAGTTTTTAAATCATTTTTCATATTTTTAAATTATTAATAACAAAAGTTAAATATTAAGGACAATATAGTAATTGTAGATTTTATATGAATATTAAGGACAAAATAGTAAAACAAAATGTGAATGAAAAACATGGAAGAAAAGTTCAAGACCAACTTTTCCTCTACAGGAGTCAAAATAAAAAAATCATTATTATGTCGTAATCTGCGGATCTCATCCTTTTTCTTACTTTTCCGTACAATCTATTAATCATTTATTAAATCACAAATAATATTATGTACATAATTTTTATGTATAAATAACAATATATCATCATATAATTATATAATTAAAAATTAAAAATAAACTAATATTTAATCATAAAAAATATATCATTATTTATGTATAAAAATTATATATATAGTTTTATTGTTAAATTCTTATTTATTTCTAGTGAACTCATGTGTCGCATGTTATAAGGAACAAAAAGTATACATTTTTTTCAATTAGAATATTTTACTAATGAAAATGTACGTAATAAAAATTTTGAGAAGATTAATGCTATATATGTATATATAATTTTAAAATTATTATATTATTATTAAAACCCATGACCAAACCAAATAACGCCCAGTTAACACTATAATATGTCAGGTCTAACATATGAGTCTTTCGAACTGAGTCATAGGCTAGTTCAGCTCAATCATTATTATTTAAAAAAATAAAAAATAAAAATATATATATCAAAGGGTAATGGCTTCTCTGCCACAAATAATGAATTATAAATAAAATGTTTGATGTATTGTCCTTAGTTTTAATAATTGAAAAATAATATGTATTTAAAATTTTTAATTAAATTAAAAAAATTGTTTAAATGGGCTAAACTGACCCATTTAAGGGTTGACTCAGCTCAACCCTATATATAAGGCTGGGCCTTGAGCCTTCACATATTAATGGGTTACTATATGGGCCTCAAGCTTGGCCCAATCTATTAGCTTGATGGGTTGAGCTATAACCAGCCTGATCTGACTCATTAACAGTTTGATAGCTTTATATTAGTATATATATTTATGTAAATATAAAATCAATTATTTCTATAATTTTGATATCTCTTCAAATCATTATAATATATTCTATAATATAATATCTCGATTAATTATTATAATATATTATATACTTATTAATATCTAAAATGGTAAGTTATATGAATAGGGTGACAATTACACATATGTGCAGACAATCTTATCATGTTCAACTTTGTGTACAAAATTGGATATCGTGGGACACTTATGAAAAGATTTGGTTTGTTTGAAATGTCAAAGGAATAAATAAATTAATAAATGTTTGAATAAATTAAACAAATATTGCACGTGGTTTCTTGCTCGTTCAAAGGAAAAGGCCAAGATGATAAAGTTGGTCTTTCACAAAATAAAAATTTGGAAATATACGGCGAGAAAGGCAGAAAATTCTTTGAAGACTTTTTGTCTGACATTTAATTCAAAAATAAGACTGGCTCGGATTAAACTTATTAAAGTTTAAGTTTGAATTCATTTTAAATAAATTTGAATTTAAATTTAAGTTCAAAAATTTAATATTCTTAAATTTGAGCTTAAAGTTTAAGGGTGTTAACTCGTTAAACTCACGAATCTAAAAAATTCGATACGAAACAATTAAAATAATTTCGTTTTAACTAATACGTATCAAAACGATATTATTTTAGTATTAAGTCAAACTCAAAACTTGATTCAAACTGAATTTTTCAAATAAATCAGACTCGAATACCTTCAAAACGAGTTTGAGCTTAGCTCTACTCAAATCGAATCGAGTTTAAATTGACTTTACTTGATTCAATTTAAATTTAACTCTCTTCAGAAAGATGTGATGATGTGTATCAAAGATATTAATGGGCTATGGAGGCTATGTTATAATATTAGTATTCATAAAAAGATAACGAAATTAAAAATATAATGGGTAATTTATGAATTGAAAAAGTAACGAGAAAATATATGAATGGATATATTTCATGAAATAAAACTATATGTAAAAATATTTATTATTAAATTAATAACAAAAATTGTCAAAAATTTGCAGATATAAAAATATTTTTTGGAATGAAAGATTAATATATATGTTAAGGGTTGACCACAATTGTTTTTTCCTTGGGATATTGGAGTCAATTAATGGAATTTTTTAGTTATTTTAGTTATTTTAAAAATTTTGTCAACAATTTAGATAGTGATTGAGAGGGATAGAGGTAATCGTCCCTGGTCTTGGCATATTGCAGCGATTTTTTGAATAGTCGTTGCCGTCTTTTAAAAGAATTAATTATTCTTTGTAGCTCATTTTCAAGCCTTTGAATCTCCACCTTCTTTTTACTAGTAGCCATTTATCAAAAATACATAATGCTTATCAGAATGTAGAAGAAAATGTTTTTTCAACCAGAATTGGAGGGATTTATTACAATTTTCCCAAAAATTTTCCACCAAGGACTTGTCGATGGCAGTTTGCACAGTAGAGTTATCTGACAAATGTTCGATCCACTCCAGTAAACTTCCCTTGAAGCTCTCAGGCGCATTCACCAAATGGGTTGGTTTCTCACCTGAAATCAACGCCAGGCTTCTAGCTTCTCCAATGGAAACTTTGAGCCTCAATGTCCATTCCAAGCTTTTGACCTCTGGTTCCACAGGATGTAATTTGTCGTAAATTGTCCCATTTTCTGTGTACTTGTACATTATCCTTCTTTGCCATGGAAAAACGCAGAAGGGGAACCAAGTTTCGATGCTCAATGCTGCCAAGTATATTCATCTCAGACACAAATTCTTTCTCAAGGGAACCTTTTAATCGCAAGGGAACAACCATCAGGAAGCAAACCAAGACACATTGTTCAAGTTCTTCCCCTTCCAATGATGTTCTTATAGCTAAAGTTGTCAGTGGCCTTCATAAGATCACTCAACCTCATTTTCGAAACAGACTTCTTAAACATCGAAACCCGAAAACAATAACAATCTTATTAGTTAATGAATAAGGTGGTGTCATTAAGTATCAAAACTATAGCAAATTCAGTAAAACAAGAAGCAGAATATTGAATCTGATAACTTGCCTTGATGCCCCTAGTGCCTTTGATGCTTGTTACCCATCTGTCACCTTTAGGATCATCTACCTTCTTCTTAACTTCTCCACGCAACAAGTAATACAGAACGATACCCATAATGACAAAACAACTTTGAAAGGAGGGAACTGGCCCTGTCAATAGATTGTTGGCTACCATAAATTCCTTGTTACGGTTAAGCAAGCCAAGTTTCAAAGGAATTTTGCTCGCAAACCTATTGTTATTGAGCTTAAGCAACTTCGCGAAAGTACAATTCTCTAAACTTATGGAGATTTCACTACAAAAGTTATTCGACAAAAGATTACGGAATGTCACAAACTTGAGTCTATTCGAGATATCAGAAGGAACAGTCCAAGTAGATCGTTGTTGGAAAGATCTAAGTCAATCAAGCTTGAACAATTGATGATGCCGTGAGGAAACTGGCCTCTCAGACCCAAAAATGAGAGTCTGATATTGAGAACTTTGCTCTCATCAGGGTGCCAACACCCCACACCAGTAAACTTGCAAATGAAACCTTCATTAGCATTGTTGAATTTCCATGAATATGTCAAGTAATCCAACGGGTCTTCAGGAGAACTCTTAATGATTTTAAGCACCATGTATAAATCAAAGTGGCTTGGCTTATGCTACAAGTAACCAAAATTACCAACCCAATCAAAATCCTCCTCAAAAAAGCCCTGTAAATGCTACAAAAAATCCTCAGAATCAACCTCCAAATTCCCAAAACAAAGAAAAATGGAGATTTTTTTCCATAGAATTGGAGCATAAAAGACAACAGAAATTCATTGTCTTCAAAAATAATAAATAAATGCCCACCTTGAGAAAATTGGTAGAAACACACTTGAGAAAAAAATTATAAAGTCATGACGAATTTTATTTGCATATTACATGCGTTTGTTATACTTTTCAAACATATTCTGTCATATCTTTGAACCTAAATAATGTAAAACACAAATTTTATATACTTATCATATTAAACCTGTATTAAACATTAGTATTATATGTTGTTATATTTTTTTAATTTTTTTCTTTAACAAAAGATTAAATACATCATTTTACAAAATAGAAAAAACGTTGTTTTACATAAAGTATATAAAACTCAACCCAAACAATGTCAAGTTGTAATCATGTTATTTTAAAATCGAAAATCTCTTACAATCTTATTTTTTTTCTTCCTAATTTATATATTTCAGACCAACTTATCATTTTATCCTTTAATTATTTGATGATTGGAAACAACAATTCATATCGTTAACCTGGTCAAGGTAAGAAACTTTTTGCTGTATAAGATTTTTACTAGATTAGTATTGCAATGATCGAATTTGGCTTCATTGTTTTGGTTGTAAAGAAAACTTGAACTTGATTTATATTGGTTTGATAAATTCTAGTTTATCTTTATTATTTGGCATTAGAGCCCAATCTTGATACATATATAGAAAAATGCAAGTTTGATTAATTCTATTTTGTAACACAATCATTAAAATTTGAAATTCTTTTCAGCTAGGGAAAATGATGTATGATAAGATAGAAATTTTAGAAATATAATATGATTTTTCTAGAATTTTTTTTAATTTAGGATTTAGAATTTTTTAATATTTACTGTTAAAGTGTTTTTTCATTTTTGATGATGATATCTATATTACTTAAATCTGATTCAATTATAAAAGATAAAAATGGAGCATAAATAATCTATTATTATTAAATTTATTCATGTAAATAGAAAAAAAAAATATTGTGATTTATCAATTAGTTATTCAACCCTCAAAGATCAATTAAGAGAGGAAATTCAAGTCTCAACAAGTGTATCATTGGAATCCAAGTAGGAGATTATTTTCACTTTTAATTTCATGTATGAATGTATGAATGATTGAGGAAGTTGTGGTAGATAAGAGTTATGATATTCCAGGATAAATGATATGATTTGAAAGATCAATATTTGATAACTAAAATGTTTGGATGTTTATATAATTTTTTATGGTATGCATAATCCTATGACTGTTGATAACTACTTGGATTATGAAGAATTTGAATTATGTATGAGATCAAATAGATAATGGTCTCATTTAGGTGTTTTACATGTTGTCATTGTTGGAATTGCACTTTTAGATAATAGGAAATTGTTATTTATTGAATTGGGATTAAAAATTCTGATGAAAACAAAAGATTTTATCAATACAAACTCGATGGAACAATCATTTCAAGGATGTGGATGGTCGTTCCATATATGTAGATTAGGTTAAAATAAAATGTATATTTTAAATAGAAAAATGACCATTCCATATTAGTAAATTATGAAAAAAGACCTAAGTTATGTGAACTATCATTAGGGTTTAGGGTAAAAGGTCTTCCTTGCTTCTTATCTCTTATTGTCGGTGATAATCATAGAGATATCAATCTTCTTATAAATTCCTTTTGAATAAGGCTAGTCTCCTTCAAACCTTTTCCACTTTTGAAGAATCTTTGGTTTTGAGGTGCATTTTCTTCTCTTGTAAACTCTAAATCTTAAAACCTTCAAAATAGCATAATGCCCAGTCAATAAAGTAGAGCGAGAATGCACATTTCCCAATTGTGAATACCCATTCCATAGCCAAATAGATAAACAGTTGTTTTCAGTGTATTGACACTTGTTCTACAAGTTGTTCCATAAGTTTAAAAATGACATTACAAACACATAGAAGAATGAAGCACGTAGAACTTAGTACATGAGTCATGAGCAAGTTATATAAGAGGTGAAAGTGTTAGCAAACTAAAAAGATAAGTTTAATAAGGGCCTGAGCATAAGTTTATGTTTTTATAAAAACATATCAAGTATTCATACATGAGATGATTTAGAAGATCTAACATGTTTTCTAAGTTCATCAGGATGTTGAGCCATATGCAACTTGTTCCTATTGTTATGCATGTTGGACTTAATCCCATGAGTTGTATAGTTTTATGACACTCATGAAACCATGATTTCTTATGAGTTCTAAAGATGTATTTTCTTAAGGGTTATTACAAAAGAGCACCTGTAAGATTTTTCATATACGTGCCTACAGTAAGGCACACTCCCAGTAATGGTGTTATGATAGTCTAATTACATTGTGTATGAAAAGGGAAACTACAAGAGTTTATGATACTCATATGGCCAGAGTGTCAAACCTTTCCTCAACTTAGTTTGATTGACATAGTTAGTATAGTATTCAACAAAGTTTTATGAGAAAACTTTCATCAATTTGTAAATTGTTTTTATGGCATGCATACATTACATTCTATGTCATCGTAATTTGAGTCAACATGTGTTTCATTGATGATGACTTCATGAGATAGGGATTGTGAGATGATAAGCAAGGAAATGAAAGAAGAGAAAAAGAAATGTATGATATAATGGTCTTATACGTACTGAGTGTTCAACTCTCACCCATTTCCTATCTATTTTGTGAGTAACAGGTGATTTGTGATTATGAATATATGAGTCAACCAAGGTCGTGTATGAAGGAATTGTTTGAATTAGTTTATTTATGTAAGGTGAATATAAAGGGCAATTCAATTATTTCTTTATTATCTAGTGTTACCTTTTTTGTTTGCTCAAATTTTGGTTTTCAAATTGTGGGTATGTGCCCGTATTCAGAGATTGTGTATGATGTCCATATATATATATATATAAAATTATGGGAGATTACGCATATGTTATAATTGGAATTTGGGGATTAAGAACCTTGATGATCATGACTTCCAAATTAATTTGCGTCAAGATAAATGTGAATAAGGGAGAGTTGCCTTGTAAAGCATCACCTTCAGCTTATATTCAAAAGCAAAGGTGCCGGAAGGGGGACTAACGAATATATTTTGACTTACACAACATCCACACTCACAAGGGAGAGAGGGGAGAACCTATTGTGCATCAACCAGAAAAGTAAATCGTTGAAGAAACCTTTGCCACAAAAAAACCATTGTAATCGTCGGAGATGTAGGCCTTCAATCCCTATTTCTTCTTGTGCCAAATTCTGTGATTAAAATTTTTGTATGTCTGAATCCACAGTCCAGTCATATGACGATGATGTTTGTTATGGTTTGTGTGTGTATACTTTTGACATTAGGATGCATGCGTAAGATGTTTGTGAATGAACATATTTGGATATGAGATGATGATATATGCGGTGATGAATTGAAAGTTGCATGTTGGGATGAGTCTTGAGTTTACATGAGAAATAAAAGTGACGATCATGTGTTGGAAGCTTGTAAAGAAATCTATAATAATGGTTATTCCAAATCGGAATACGAGGGGAGTGCGCTACGGTAGCAACCAGGCATGATAACGCATGGGAGTTGATTGGTCGTGCCTTGGCTGGGTCACCGCCGAGAGTTGGACTCCTAACAGGTGCAAGCTCGACATTCAAATGAATGACAACTGTGCACCTCGATCGTCAAGACAACGCACACTGCCTAGACATAACAGCGTGCACGGTGGCCGTGCGACGCGCACGCTGGATGAACGACGTACACGCCAAGCAAGGACGAAATCTCTGATCAACTTTAAACAAAAATAGCTGCATTTTAGGAATGTGTTTGTTTTAGGATGAGGTGCCATTTGCACAACCACAGATGTTATGGAGCACCTGCATCATTTGAAACTCATGCAGCTCGTAATGCACCCACGCTGAGTATGTCGTGATTCGCATCAAATCTCGGGAAGGTAATTATCGCTCTATTAATAAGCATGGGACGTATTTGGTGTCCATGAGAATCCGCAAAGGATCAGGCCGAAAACGTAATCATGATTTTGCATAGGCGGTTACAAATCATGTAGAAGTTAGTTGATGAGACATTCTGATATTAAAAAAAAAAAATACAGGCCAATTGTTGAGATGTCTTGATTTCAAGTAATGAAAGCGAAATTAACTTAATAGGCAATGAGGATGTAAGCGGTGCCTGAGACGGGCATCTCTGGGCTGTAAGCAACACTCAAGATGGATGTCCAAGTCAATGGGAATGGATGTAAGCAATATCTGAGATGCATGCCCTTTCCAATACGAGTGCATAAGAGACACTTGAGATGGGTGTCTAGCCAGTTGCACCTAAGGAACATTTGACGGTGAGACTATCAAGAAAGTTGATAAGGAATAACATCAAAATCATGAACATTTATTGAGTGTCTATATTCATTAGGGATGACAATGGGGAGGGGATATCAATCCCCGTCCCCGTCTCGTAGGGGATATTAATCCCCGTCCTCAGCCCGTCCCCGTTACAGGGATAACAAAAAATCTCCGTCCCCTCCTCACGAAGGAAAGTCCCCTTCCCATCCCCTCTCCGTCCCCGCGGGGAAAAATCCTCTCCCCATCTTCTCCCCGTCCCTAAGGGGAAAAATCCTCTTCCCATACCCAAGTCAATAAATTTTAATTTCTCAATATTTTATAAATATACACTCTTCAATGGTGCATTATTAATAATTCTAATAATCGATAAATAAATTTTACGAAACTACAAAAAAGTATCTTTTTTATTAGAATGAAATTAATTAAACAAAAATATATCAAAAAGATTTCACAACTTCTGTATAATGTTCCACCTTTTATAGAAAATATTTAAATCTTTCAAGCACATTTTCCTATATTATAAAATAAAAGATGTATAATTAAATGTCCAAATCATTGCTTCATACATTGAAATTGCCAATTCCATCACACTATGAAGTTTGAAGAAATAAGAAAACAATTAGACAATATCTACCGGTAGCACTTTTAATGCATTGAAAATCATCATACTCAAAGACATCGCCATTAGCAATAACTAGAATAGACAATGCTGCTACAACATCAGCAATCTCAATCCACTTAGCTGGATCCCTTGGCCTATCTGCTACTTTTTTGCAAAAATTTTCAAGAAAAATACATGTCACAACTGAAAAATCTAAAAATATGCAATAATTAATCTCTTCATTAGTAGCTCTTCTTGTTGATATCATCATTAATTCTTCATGTTGATACAAAATAATATTTTAAAAACTAACCTGCAATAATCAATTTTAAAAGCAAAATTAATTTAAAAACAGCTTATATAAGAAATACTAACGAATTTGTAATTAAAAATATTAAACTAATTAAAATAGACTAGAAAATTGAAATCCACTTATATGCGAAACATCAAGGTTGGACAGTGAAACTCAAATCCATGTCATCAATTATCAACTACAACACGTTAAAAAATAGGTAATAAATTCTTGCAATATTTTAAAAACCAATATTTTAGAGATTAATGAAAAATACTTACTATCTTTTGAATCATTATCATCGTAGATTGTCGAACAAGACTCTTCACCTTTCAAGAAAATAAAAAAAATTAAAGACAAAATCTAATAATTATTAACTTTACATAAAAGTTGATAAAAATTCATTTTATTACCTTTTAGGTCAGCCCATAACCAATTTTGAGAACACATCAATGCCTCCAGTGTACCTGAATGAAGTCTATTGCGATGTGGACTTACTTATACTAAAACCCATAATGTGAATCACAATCAATAAACTTTATTTATACTAAAACTAAGTTCAAAAAATTTGGGACAAATACAAGCACTTAAATAAGAATAATTATAATGCACAAGTCACATTTCAACCGTACTGAATACACAAAATCAAAGATACAACTAGAATAAAATTTATGACAGTAAGAGAAATGATTATCAAATTTATGACAGTAAGAGAAATCCAGCAAAAAAAGATGAATAAAGAATAAAAGGTACAACTAGAAACACATTTCAACCATACTGAATACACAAAATTAAAGGGAACCAGGAAATCGTTTAATTGCCATCCAATATTGTTTCACAAATCTGTATACAAAATATGAATATGAAAAATGAAATAGCAAACTAAGTTTCACACCTCTACAACCCAAGGATCTATAAAGCAATTTTAAATATTATTAACTTTTAACTAATTTAATTTGAAGAAAAATAAATAGCACTAAGAAAACAAGAAATTGAGAACTATTTCTACATGAAATGAAAACAATTAAACATGTTTCTGTTTCCAGGAAACATTGGAAAATGATTTTGTATTCATTAAAATTGATTTTAGAAAATAACTATCAAATGAAAATTTCTTGAATCTTGAGTTTTGTCTAAGCATACTCAAAGAGGCAGAAGAAATCTATAGAATCATAACAAAGTGAGTAATTTGTTAATAAACTTCTTAATTGTCTTTATTGAGAGCATGCTCTTGGTACAAATTCCAATTATAATTTGAGAATTTATCACAGTACAAATTCCAATAGCATGTTCTTGGTAAAAGAAAATGAATGAACTTAGGCTCAGCATAATGAAATGGCAGTGCTTTAGTGAAGAGACCTAAATGGTGTGTACTGATGTGTGTGTGCATGTGTCATGTTTGTGTATGTGTAGGTATATGAACAAAAAAAATACCTTCAAGAACTTTCAGAGAGCTTTACTGTTTTAATATGAAGACAAACTTGACAAGCAGAAAAATACTTTAATTTACATATGGATAAACGAAGAAGAATTAAAAGATGGAAGGAAGAAGCTTACCTCCAACTACAAGACAAAGAAGTTTTGGCTGGGAGAGGGAGTGTGCAGTTGTGGAGTGAAAAATCGAAGCTTTGGCTGGGAGAGGGAGTGTACGACTCTTGGAGTGAAAAATGTTGAGTTGTTCAATTATCTAGTCAAATAATATCCCTATTGTTAAGGGTGGTATTTTCTGTTTGTTTTAGTCTTTCCACGTCTCTAGGAGTTGTTAGACGTGGGTTGCTTATTTCTTGGTCAAGCTGTTATGTAAGGTTATTTAAGAGCCAATATTTTTCTCATTTTTGAATAAGACGAAATCTTCAGTACCAATATTCTTTTCATAAGCTTTTCTTTTGTTATTAACATTTGGTATCAGAGCTCAATCATGGGGCTTGATTAAAATTTGAAACATCAATCTTCAACAATGATGTCAGAGAGTTCATTTGTGCAGCCATCAATTCCAAAGTTTGATGGGCACTACGATCATTGGGCAATGCTCATGGAAAACTTCTTATGTTCAAAGGAGTATTGGGGCTTAATCGAGAGTGGAATTCCTGTAGCAGCAGAAGGTGCAATGCTTACAGATGCACAGAGAAAGAACATTGAAGATCAGAAGCTGAAAGACTTAAAGGCAAAGAACTATCTATTTCAAGCGTTAGATCATTCAATCCTGGAAACGATCCTTAACAAGGATACAACAAAGAACATATGGGATTCTATGAAGCAAAAATATCAAGGAACAACTCGAGTCAAGCGTGCACAACTGTAAACATTTCAGAAGGAATTTGAAGTTCTTCACATGAAAGCAGGAGAATCTGTAAATGAGTATTTTGCTCGTACACTTGTAATAGCAAATAAGATGAAAGCAAATGGTGAGAACAAAGGAGATGTTGTTGTCGTTGAAAAGATTTTGAGATCCATGACTCCCAAATTTGATTATGTGGTTTGCTCTATTGAAGAGTCTAAAGATATAGACACTTTGACCATTGACGAATTGCAAAGTAACTTATTTGTACATGAACAACGTATGAGTACTCACATCGAAGAAGAACATGCTTTGAAGGTCACCTATGGAGATCAATCAGAAGGAAGCGGTCGAGGTCATACAAGTGTTAGAGGTAGAGGATGAGGATGAGGATGAGGAAGAGGTAGACAAAACTTTGACAAAGCCACAGTGGAATGCTACTGTTATCATAAACTTGGGCATTTTCAATGGGAATGTCCAAGTAAGGAGAAAGAGGCAAATTATGCAGAGACACAAGAAGAAATGTTGTTGATGGCGTGTATGGATAGAAACAAAGACAACAAAAAAGATGTGTGGTACCTTGATTCAGGATGTAGCAATCATATGTGTGGAATGAAGGAATATTTCTCAGATCTAAATGAGAGTTTCAGAGATTCGATGATGCTAGGCAACAACACAAGCTTGACTGTAATGAGAAAGGGCAACGTGAGGTTGCAAGTGAATGGAACAACACAGATTATTACATAAGTATTCTATGTACCAGAATTGAAAAACAACTTGTTGAGCATAAGACAATTGCAGGAAAAGGGGCTTACTATTATGTTTCAACATGGAAGGTATAAAGTGTTCCATCATGAGAGAGGATTGATCATGGACACGAAGATGTCTAAAAAATGAATGTTCATACTACAAGCAATATCTCAACCTTTATCATCTGTTTGTTTTCACTCAATTATTGAGGATAAGGTACAACTTTGGCATTACAGATATGGACACTTGGGTTTCGTTGGTTTAAAAACTCTTCAACAAAAGAAAATGGTGAATGGTCTACCTCAATTAAAGTTTCCTTCAAGGCTGTGTAAGGATTGTTTAGTAGGAAAACAACAAAGAGGTTCGTTTCCAAAGCAAAGCACCTGGAGAACATCACAAATTCTTCAATTAATACATGCTAATATTTGCAAACCGATCAAACCCATCTCCAATAGCAAGAAAAGGTATTTACTTACCTTTACTGATGACTTCAGTAGAAAAACATGGGTTTTCTTTTTAATAGAAAAAACAAAAGCCTTTGATATCTTCAAAAGGTTTAAAATTTGTGTTGAAAATGAGACAAATACATCAATTAAAGGCTTGTGTACTGATCGAGGAGGAGAGTTTACATAACAAGAATTCAATAATTTTTGTGATGAGAATGGTATCCAGAGACAGTTAACAGCTCCATACACGCCACAGTAGAACAAAGTCGTGGAACGAAAATACAGAACCATTATAAATATGGTCCGCAGTATGCTTTCAGAAAAGAAGATTCCCAAAACCTTCTGGCCTGAAGCAATCAATTGGACAGTGCATGTCTTGAATCGAAGTCTGACTTTGGCCATAAAAAATAGGTCTCCGGAAGAAGCCTAGAGTGGAGTCAAGCCCTCAGTTGAGTATTTTAGAGTTTTTGGTTGTCTTTCTCATGTTCATGTACTTGATAATAAAAGAACAAAGCTAGATGATAAAAGTTTAAGTTGTGTTTTGCTGGGAATTAGTGAGGAGTCGAAGGCTTATCGGCTTTATGATCCTATTTCCAAAAGGATCATAATAAGCAGAGACGTTATGTTTGAAAAAGACAAGGGTTGGGTTTGGGATACGAAGTATGAGGAAAATATTGTCTGTGACTTGGAATAGGGTGATCAAGAGAAAGAAGTAGCTGAAATTAATGGAAATAGGGGTGAATCTGATCTTAATACTAATGTACAAGAAGAGAAGGATTTCTCCTCTGATTCTTTGGCTGTAGAGAACTCATCTAGTTCGAATGGAAGGAGGAGTCGAAGACCACCAGTTTGGATGCAAGACTACGAAATAGGAGAAGGACTTTCTGAAGAAGAAAATGAAACTCAGTTGGCTATGTTTACATCTGTTGATCCCATTCGTTTTGAAGATGCTGTAAAAAGTGAGAAATGGAGGAAAGACATGGATGTCGAAATGGAAGCAATAAAAAGGAATGACACATGGGAATTAACAGAGTTACCTGAAGGTGGAAAGAAAATTGGAGTAAAGTGGGTTTACAAGACCAAATTTAATGAGAGTGGAGAAGTTGACAAGTACAAGGCAAGACTTATAATGAAGGGATATTCTCAGCAACAAGGTGTAGATTATACAGAAGTGTTTGCACCCGTGGCACGTATGGAAACAATTCGTTTGGTGATGGCTCTTGCAACTCAAAGAGGATGGGTCATCTATCAACTTGACGTAAAGTTTGCGTTTCTATACAGTGAGCTGAATGAAGAAATTTTTGTTGAACAACCTTGTGGTTATATGCAAAAAGGACATGAACACAAGGTTTATAAATTAAAGAAGGCACTTTACGGGCTTAAGCAAGCACCGCGTGCATGGTACAGCTGTATAGAAGCCTATTTCATAAAGGCAGGTTTTGAGAAATGTGATTATGAGCATACTCTTTTCATCAAGGCAGCAAAATAAGGTAAAATTTTAATTATAAGTTTATATGTTGATGATCTCATCTTTACTAGAAATGATGATTTGATGGTCTCTAAGTTTAAAAACTTTATGAAATATGAGTTTGACATGACTGATCTTGGCAAAATGAGGTATTTTTTGGGTCTTGAAGTGTTGCAAAAATCTAATGGTGTTTTTATTAGTCAAAAGAACTATGCATTGGAGGTTTTGCAAAGGTTTGAAATGGATAGAAGCAACTCAGTTCATAATCCGATTGTTTCAGGTTATAAGCTCGTGAAAGATGAAGGAGGTGTCAAGATAGACAAGACTCATTTTAAACAGATTGTTGGTAGTCTCATGTACCTCACAGCTACTCGACCGGATGTGATGTTCGTAGTGGGTCTTATTAGTAGGTATCTGGAGAATCCTACTAAGCTTCATCAACAAGTAGCAAAAAAGGTGCTGAGATATTTGAAAGGAACACTTGATTTTGGAATTTTCTATAAGAAGGGAGGAAATAGTGAACTTGTTGCATACACAGACAGTGATTATGCAGGGGATTTGGAAGATCAAAAAAGCACACCAGGTTATATTTTTTTTATTGAGTTCAACAGTTGTATCTTGGCTATCAAAAAAACAACAAGTTGTTAGTTTATCTACCACTGAGGCTAAATTCATTGCTGCGGCTTCATATGCATGTCAGACAGTATGGTTGAAAAGAGTGTTGGATAAATTGAGCTTGAGTCAAGGTCAGACAACTGTTATTTATTGTGATAGTAGTTCTGCAATTAAGCTGTCAAAAAATCCAGTAATGCATGGTCGTAGTAAACATATAGATGTGTGTTTCCATTTTCTTTGAGAGCTCACAAAAGCTGGTTCTGGAGAATTAGTTTATTGTAGCACACAAGACCAATTAGCTGATGTAATGACCAAACCTCTGAAGTTAGATGTCTTCTTAAAGTTGAGAGCAGCCTTAGGAGTTTGTTCTGAAGCTGATATAAACTGATGTTTAAGGCATTCAGTTTAAGGGAGGAAAATGTTAAGTTGTTCAGTTATCTAGTCAAATAATATCCCTATTGTTAAGGGTGGTATTTTCTGTTTGTTTTAGTCTTTCCACGTCTCTAGGAGTTGTTAGACGTGGGTTGCTTATTTCTTGGTTAAGCTGTTATGTAAGACTATTTAAGAGCCAATGTTTTTCTCATTTTTGAATAAGACGAAATTTTCAGTACCAATATTCTTTTCATAAGCTTTTCTTTTATTATTAACAAAAAATGAAAGAAAAAGGAGATTTAAATTTAGGGTTAAAAGATTGATGGCAATTTTGTAATAAAAATTATTAAGGTTATAGTTTTTAGTAAATGTGTATGTGATTTAGGGTAATTTTGTAATAACATTAAATTTAACACTTTTCATTCACTTTAATTGATTTTATCAAGTTTATAATTTTTTTTTTTTTTGTAAAACCTGGTGGATTGGCTGACTAAGTTTTGAAATTGAAATATAATTAATTTGGTGCATTTGCATTTTATGATAATGAGACTCTGGGGTTTTTTTAATATATTAGATTAATAGTTCAGAAATTAGTAAAAACTGATAATTGATAATTTAAAAATTAGTCAAATTAAAGTTATAGTTTTAATAAATTAAAAGTTTATAGAATTTAATAGTTCAAAAATAATTATATTAATATATTAGATTTAAAGGGTCGGGCGGGACGAGGCGGGGACATATGTATCTTCATCCCCGATTATGGGGATTTTTTTTGTCCCCATCCCTGCCCCTTTCCCTATTTTTATCGGAGAATCCCCTCCCCGTTAGGGTCAGGGAGGGTCGGGGCCCCTAAAAGCGGATCCAAATTGCCATCCTTAGTATTCATTGTGTGTTGTGTTTTGTATTTGCATGTAGAAGAAATGGCAGGGCAGACGGGAAGGCAATTGGATTGCAATGTTGAGTTGTATACCCAGCTATAGTTATTTTTATTATCTTAGTTAATATTTTATGAGATTTAAGCACCTTGGAATAAATATTTTTAATTATTAATAATAAATTTATGATATTATTCTTCGTGAACATTAAATTGGTGTCTCTCTTTAACTTAAATATTCACAAGTAGCACGTCCCTTGAGGATAATTACCGCTAAGGGTATATAGTATATACCCAAGTGGGGTGTTATAATTTATATTATGTTATGTTTTTATAATATAGAATAGATCTTACATGCTACACACATTTTATTGTCGTTTTGTTATTTGGAACATTTTTTGTATGCTTCCTTTTATACTAGTTATTGATGCTATGAATTTAGTTAAAGGTCATTTTTATTTCTATTACTATTCATGTTAAGTAGTTAAGAGTATAAGAAGTCATCTCTTCAGAGAGTAGTTTGCTAGAAAGGGATGTTACGTCAGCTAAGATAAAACACCTCTACATTCATAGTATACTTATCAAATGTAGAGGTGTCCATGGGCTGCCAACCTAGCCTATCGAGCCCATAGGTTGGGTTGAGCCTAAAGCCTGTTACGATAGTAGGCCTTCAGGCCAAACCAGCCTATGAGATGTATAAGGTCTACAGCTTAGCCTAATATATATGGGTTCGGGCTTTAAACAAACCGACCCATTATTCTAATAAAAAATTAATTTTTAATATTATAATTATTAATTAATTTTTAAATTTTTTAATATTATGTGAACAATACCGAGCCCCCCCACAGGCTTTGTGTCTAGGCTTACAACCCCATCTAGAAGGCCCAGCACACTACAATATGAGCTAGGCCATGTTCTTGGGCTTTAGGTCGAGTCATGGGCTAGCTGGACCTAATTGACACCTCTAATCAAGCAATTAACTCAAAAAAAAAAAAAAAAAAAGAGATTAAAAAGCTAGACATGCATAATATAACATTAATTGACAAAAAATTCCTAAAGAGGTTGTCTGATGGATATCTAGTTCATATCAAACCTTATTCTACCTAACTTGACAATATAAACACACAGAGAAGAACAATATCAACTAAATGGACGAATTGAAACAAGAAGCCCTATAGGTAAGGGAAAATCAATCAATTGATTAGTTGTTGATATGACAAAGATTAAAGATTTAAGATTTTAGATATAAGAATTGTGATGAGAGGTCGATATTAGATTGAAACTTTGAACGAAATCAAACAATTTTATATTTTCTTAATAGGCCAAAAGACTTATTCTCACCCAAGGTTTAGTCCATTTTAAAAATGCAACTCATAACGTTTCAAAAACTCATATCCCACCTATCATCTAACTTTTATTAAATTTTTTTGTTTATTGTAAGGGTAAAACTATTATTTTATCACTAATATTAAAATAAATAAAATTATATCTCATTTCCTCTCTAAGATTAAAATACTAACAATTTCCCCTTTCAAAAGTTTAAAAAAGTTACATTTTCCTCTTACTAGGGTTTACTTTATTTCCCTTCATTCTCCAATGATTGGACTCTAGCCAAGACTATCGTTATCCCATCTTTCTCTCTTCGTCGTTGCCAATCACACTAGACAAAGGCCAACAAAGCCCTAACACGATTAATCCTCAAGACAGATAGACTTCCTCGAACCAGCTCCAACCAATAAGAATCCATCGCATTTTCTATCGATTTAGCTTTGAACAAAGACATATTGCATGATGAAACCTTCTTCTAGAGCCAATTTGACTGAAAATGCAACAGATCTGGAAAAGTTGGTCTCTTCGTCTTTGGACTTTTTTGACCTTCGTTTGGCATCATTGGCGGCGACAAAGGGAGAAGGACCAGATGACGACAATTTCGATCGAAGTCTAATCATCAGAGATCGAAGAAAAAGTAAGGGAAAAATATAATTTTTTAAACTTTTGAATAGAAAAATTATTAGTTTTTTTAAAACTAAAGAAGAAAATAAAATATAATTTTATTTATTTTAATATTAATGATAAAATAATTATTTTATTTTTATAACTAATAAAAAAATTTAACAGATATTAGATGATAAATGGGTATTTATGTTTCTCAAAATCCCGTTGGAAATAGATTAATCATTGGATGGGAATAAGTCTTGTGGTCTTTCTTAATATGTTGAATCAATGTCGTTTCCATTGCGGTGAAACGCGTCATTTCAATAAATATGTCACCACTCATTTTGGCTCTTATTTGGCTTTGGGATTAAACAGTCGTAAACATGATGTTCTTATTGAACAAGAAATTTGTCCAAGTCCGTCTCAGGCTCAAATTATGTTTGGTCTGGAATGCTTTGTTCCTGGCCCAATAATTGGACCTCAGGTTTTCCCGGTTCAGTCGGGCTTGTTTCTTTCTTCACCGTTCGCCAGTCTTTATGCCTCAAAACTTTACGTACAAATCTAACGAAAAGTGAAAACTTTCGTAAATTTGAATACTAAAATTTCCCATTCTCTTTTCGAGCTCTGAAAAACGGTTAAAAGCTTTGAGCTTTTTATTTTTTATTTTTTATTTTTTCTTTTTTGGGTAAATAAAAGCTTTGTGCTTTGAATGTCGATGGTTTCGTTTCTAGGGTCAGTGAGGCCAGCCCCGTTTGCCATGTCCTCTTTTGGACCATATCGGTGCCAAATATCTCTCTATAGCTCTCCTCTTTCCTTTCCACGAATTGGGTTCTTCCCGTTCAAGAGGATTCTCCATGCTTGCTTTCAATCTAGTACGTTCTTTTTTATTAATTTCTTGGTATGTGAATGGTTATTTTTGTCTTTTTTGTATGCAATTGATTAGTTTCTTCATTATTTAGTACATTGCTATATGAGATTTGATTTATCTTTTCTGGTTTAGAATGGTTGCTTTGGATTCGTGAATTCAAATGATGCAACTGGATTTAAAGCTTTACGGTGACAATGGTTTTGAATTTCATGTGCCTTATATTTCAATTGATTAAGATATTTGAATTCGTCAAGCTCAGGCATTGGCTGCAATAATCTCCTCTTTGGCTATAACTGCATTGTTAAAGAAACATTTCTTCTAAAAGTGTTGCTTTAATTTTTCGTTCACATGTATTCTTAAGCAGAACAGTGTTATTTTCAGGGAGCCTGATGGTATGATTTATTATAAAATGTTATAGAAGCTTGTTGGATATTATGCAGCCATTAATTGTTATAGATGCTTATAAGTTGACCCCGCACTGCATTACAGATTCAGTAAGTAAGGATCTTGGAGTTCAGTTACCTTCACATCAATCTGAAATCATATTTATTGGGACGGGAACAAGTGAAGGGATTCCTCGTGTGAGCTGCCTAACAGATCCTTTAAAGAAATGCCCGGTATTGTAACAAAATGTCTGTTCTTGAGCCACTTTGCTATATTATATTCATGATTAGATTTAGTGACATGGATGGCAAAGATTTTTATCGCAGGTCTGCACCAAAGCTGTGGAACCTGGTAATAAAAATAGGAGACTCAACACTAGTATTCTCATTCGCTACCCTGGGCCATCTGGAAGACGCAACATTCTGATAGATGCTGGAAAGTAAGTGAAAGATTCTTCTCCTTTGTCCATGCTTATGTTCGAACATGATTAAGAAAGAAAATGAACGAAGTTCAAGGGTTCACTCCTGTTTTTGAAATTTTGTTATTTTTTTTAATTTTGTCACTTCAACTATTTTTGCAGTGTATTTGTTTTATTTCAGTAGTTTTTCTTATAAGATATGCTAAAATTGTAATATATATGTGTCAATGTTTTTGAAGTTGCAGTTACACTAAATATGTTTTTCTTATTGCTTGTCCAATTTGTTCCTTATTTCTAGGGAAAAATGAATTATTATTCCTTATGACTGAATTTGGCCTCTTGAAATATGGCGAAAGTGTCTATTAACGCAACATTTTTTTTTTTTCCTACACAATCTCTTTTGCTTATTTTTTAAGTTCATTCTTTTAATCTCATTTTGCAGGTTTTTCTACCAGAGTGCTCTACGATGGTTTCCTGCTTATGGGTTAGTTTTGATCTCATTGATTTAGAATTTTTTAAGCCTCTCTATTCAATCTAGATAGACATCGTTTGACCATTATGTTCAATGATTATATGATTGTAGATGTGAGAATATTTTATGTGGCTATTGAGTCATTGCAAAAAAATTGCATGTGAAGAGAATATGATTTAGGTGTCAGGGCACTTAAGAAAAGGTATTAGAATTGGATTTAAGATCTTGGATTGAACCTGTATAGTCTTCCAAGATAATTTTTGAATATTTGAATTCATTGGCTTGAAGAGACACTTGCACTTACTGTAGCACATTTTTTATCTCTTTTCTTAGCATTATGTTGCTGTTTCCTTGAGTTTCTTGGTTTTTCTTATAGTAGTTTCACTATTTCTGTGGGCTCTATCGCGATATCAGCATCCAAACTTGTTCTATGCATTTTAAATTGTATATATAGAAAATATAAATATTTGATTTTTCCTATTAGTTTGTGCAGTAAATGTGCACATGCTAGGATAATTAATTATGCATTTATAATTGGCCTAAACAATAATAACTATCTGTTTTGGAAGCATAACTGAGGAGTAGAAATAAGCTATGTATTAGATCGTGAGATCGATGTTAGCTATACTCGAGTATCATGCTATATTGGTATAAGATTTTTCTCAGTTTATAATTTCCTCATTATTTTGATCCATTGTCACAAAACTCTAACCCTGCTTCTAAACTTGATGGGAGTCCAGTCCTTACATTCTATTAACAGTGCCGATAATTTAGTTATTAATGCCTTAATTATCCAAAGAAGGTTGAAATTGTTAAGTTGTGGTACTTTTTTTTAAATTCCATTATGGTATATTTGTCTATGTCAGGTATTTGTCTTATTGTAACTAGTTGCATTTCTGTCAGGATAAGAACAATTGATGCGGTTATAATTACTCATTCTCATGCTGATGCAATTGGAGGTCTCTGACATGAACACTTTCTAGTTTCATTTTATAGTCAAATAAACAAGTTTGTGATTTGCATTAAACTTTTTATGCCTTCATCTTGTTATTTCTCTTGTTGAAAGGGATTCACATATTTGATTGTGTATAGAATTCTTTTTCTCTTTTATTCAGGTCTTGATGATCTTCGTGACTGGACAAATAATGTACAGCCTTACATTCCAATTTATGTTGCAAGGCGCGATTTTGAGGTCCAGCCCAAATCCTTCATCCTATCTCTTATTGCTTTTTGCATTTTAATGCTGCTGGTGCACAAAATGCAAATTATTTGCATGCAATAAGTAATTCTTGAAATTAATACATTTTGTGTAAATTTATCATTAGCCTTCATTTCATTTGAACTCTAATCGAAAACATTGATTGAGAATCCTTGTATATTGAAGCATAGTTAATGAATCCTGGGTCATGTAACTGTTAACAACTAGGAATCACGACTTCAGTTCAGTGGTGATGGATATGACAACTGCAACTAGCAAATCAAGTGCCATCTCATAAATCAAATTATTACATAGCTGCCTTTGATTGTGTGGGTCACAGTTTGTTGTAATTTTGAGTTTTTCCACTTACTATGACTGTTTATTTTCCAAATACTCAGCTCATGCTTCTTTCCTCTCATTTTTCTGCCTTTACCATGCCCATTAAATTGTTTTGAGTTACATAACATCCTGTTTAGTTTACTGTCTGTCAAATTTTTTACTTGTCTGGATAAATTGATAATTAACTGATACTGACAGGCACTGTCTGAAACTTCAATAGTCTGAGCTATTATTTGGTCTTAAAACTATTTCAATTTCAACTGTTAACATGATTTCAGGTGATGAAGAAGACTCATTATTACCTAGTCGATACAAGTAGCATTATCCCTGGGGCTGCAGTTTCTGAATTGCAATTCAATATCATAAACGAGGAGCCATTTGTTGTTCATGATGTGAAGGTGAATGATATTCACAATTTTCTTTTTCTTTTTCTTTTTTTTTTTTTAAATTTTAGGATAGAAAGGTGACTTCTATTCACTAATGATTGAAAATCTTTCAACCCTCAAACTTATAAGTTTCTGAATGTGCTTAACCCTATGAGTTTAATATTTGAAAATAAATTAATTAATGCCCTAGCTGAAATAATTCATCAAATTCTTTGACCTAGTTGCTTGATAGCTGTATAGTGAGACTACAGACCAATTTTGAAGATTGTGGATTTGTTTGCTTATATCTGGATTTTGAAGTAGAGGAGGAAAACTTGAAAATAGAGAACTTGAAGCTCTGATGGCTTTGTGGTTTCTACGTAGCAAGGATGTATAATGATCATTTTAAAGGTCGTCTAATATCCAACTTGAATTCTGAAGTCAAATGTCTGGTCTGTAGACGATCAACTTATTTTTGCTTGACTTCAATGGGATATCTCATTAAGAATCATTCATTTAACTTGCTTTGCATAAATAGAATAAAAATGTCTTCATCTAACTTAGTAACAGTAGATATAATGATTTAGGCTTTCCTCACTGAAGCATTCAACATGAAATGGAGTCATCATAGTATGACTTAGTTCTAATATGCATCTTATCTGACTTGACTCAAATGTGGTGTTTCAGATTACACCTCTACCAGTGTGGCATGGCCATGGATATCGTTCCCTTGGTTTCCGTTTTGGCAATGTTTGTTACATAAGGTTGTCTAAATTTGATGCTTATGTTTAACATTATGCTTGCATTTTTCCTAATTTTATCTGGATTTGGAAGTTGATCCTCTCTATACTTACGCTTTGCAGTGATGTTAGTGACATACCAGAAGAAACTTATCCACTTCTTAAGGACTGTGAAATCCTGATTATGGTCTGCTCTCTCTCGCTTTCACGTGTGCACAAACACAAACACATATCGTATACTTCTTCCCTTATAATTACTTTTAGCTTATGCAAAATAAATTTTCCAGGATGCTTTAAGGCCTGATCGGTCTTCTGCAACACACTTTGGGCTTCCGAGGGTATGAATTTTGACTTCTTTTGAGGATATATACCTCTTATTTTAACTGTTGATTTATACTTTTCTTTCAGGCCTTAGAGGAGGTGAGGAAAATCAAACCAAAGAGAACACTTTTCACCGGTATGTTAACCTTTTCGTTTTGTCATTAAATCAAGTTAATGAGCATCCTCACTTATGATCTTCCCCTTTTAAAGGTATGATGCATCTCATGGACCATGAAAAAGTGAGTGAAGATCTCACAAATTTGATGGACACAGAAGGTCTTGACGTACAACTAAGTTATGATGGATTGTGTGTGCCAGTAATGCTCTAGCCTTTTACTTTATTTCTAATGTGGCCACAATGAGCTGCAACATCATACATTTTTATACAACAATATGACCCCATTCTTTCCCGTATATGTTACCAAACACAAGGTTGAAACTGCAACTCTTACCAAACATTTAAATACATGGTGAAATAAGAAACTCATGACTTTTTGGCAAAGTCCTCCGACTTTGACAACACCAACTTTTGGCTCATCCTTCAAGTTTTACTTTTAGTATATGCTATATATTCTTTTCTTTCCCTTTTCCTGGCATATACATGTTTGAAAACAAGAGAGGGTGGCTTCATTGCCTCACTACATGTCACCGTGGGACCTGCTTAAAACCTTTTCGAAATGCATGTACAATAATTGCGGAAGTGGTCAACACAAGATTCTCCTACTTTTGGCATGCGTGAAGGCGGTACACATTCACTCAACAAAAGGTGATTGTTACAATTTTTTGGACCATCTACACCAAAATTTTTTGGGAAGATTGGTTTGAGTGTCCATTCTGGGTTGAATTTTGTGCTTATGGTTAAATCTGCTAGATTTTGATGATGACAAATAGTTTGTTCAAGCTTGGACTAACTTCCAGAGGGCTGTGTTCGTTTAAATATGGTTGAATTAGAGATTGCATCTCTTTCCTTCCATAATTTTGTTTCCCATTGACCACTACAAAATTGGCTGATATGTAATTCACTTAACTGTTTATAATTTCTTGAATTCGAGATAAACTTTGAAGAAATTTATGGAACACCCAAATGGAGGGAATGGACCTGTTGAGTCCCTGACGTTTTGGTTCTAGTTCTTATTTGAAATCGGCTTATCACAAGTGGGTTTAGTTCTGGACCTGGTTCCAATTTTGTAAGGAGCTGAAACTGACCCAGGAAACAAATTCCAAGACAATATTTTAAGGTACTTGGATCCGGATTTGGTCATTTCTTATATTTTATTCAAAAGAGAGAGAGAGATGAAGTAAACCCAGATATGATACTCGTAATCCTGTTCCTTGATCTACGGCATATTTTTCGTCTTCTCAGCATTAATCATCTACCTTACCAAATGGATATATCATCCTTCAATCATCGGCAAACATCCTCCATCACCACCGAAGCACTCAAATCTTGGAAGCTTCCACAAAATTTGTCTTTACCCGCATCGTTCACTCCACTCACTGACTCAACGTTATGGCCCTCTCGTGCTCCTTCATTCAGGCGGAAAGCGAGTTCTCACCATGGGTATTTGCATGTGAGATCTCATATTTTCAAACAGACAAAATTCACCATCAGTGATACGATTCTCTATGGTTGCAAGGACGTGGCAGTTGATCTTACAGTGAGTATGGGAGACAGAGGAGAACCATTGTGCACGCCAACTTTTAAGTAATCCAAGAGTCCATTCATTTAGAACAGTCTGAGAAGAAGAAATTGCACTCTTTATCAAGGAAGATTGGAACTTGTGCATCATTGTCATTGTTACTATCAATTAGCATGATTTCAGTCATAATTTTAGCCATTAATTAGCATTCATACTTTATCTATATCTTAATTATCATATATAAATACCTCATTGTACAAACTTGTAGTTATAGATATGAAATAATATATAAGAAATCAATTTATTCATATTTTCAGTCATTGGAAATGAACTTGAGCGAAATGTTCGTCTTGCTTACGCATGGTGTGACTTGTCCGGAGGAAGTATAGTAAGTATAGTGGAGGTGAAGGTGGGAGAAAGCTGAAAAGTTGTTAGGGGAATTTACAGAGCTACAAGGTGGTTTCAATGTGGGGGACTTTGTCCCATGGATCAACTGGGTAAATCTTTTCAATGGCGTTGATGCTACAGTGGAGATAGTGGCAAAAGAAAAGAGTTTGATGAGTGCCTGCACTAAATATGATGTAATTGTCAGGGATTATCCGCGACAGTATGAGGGTTGCCCTCTCCTTCATTTGTTCTTGATTCGATAATTTTCTTCGAATTTGTGAGAGCTGGCTTATGATAGGGAATAATGAAAATATTATTCTTCTGCATTGCAATAGAGGGGTTGACAGTTATTGGGTTTCACAAGCGTGATAAAGACTCAAATCTAAGACTTGTCTCTAGAAATTCTAGCGCTCCACTGACTACTAGCAGCTATTAACATTTCTTTCAACTATTATGTTGTGCACTTTTCCTTTATTTTCTTCATTCTTTACTCTTTGCCTGTTTGCTTTATCTTTTGCTCTAAATGTTGTGCTTTTTGACAAAATCTCAACATTCATCAATATCAAACTTTGCAACTTTGATTCAAAGAACATCACAAAAGAGATAACCTGATTGTAACCCGAATACAAGTCGTCAAGAACAAATCTCTATTATATTAAGATGTGTAGATATTCCAATTGTTAAACTTGAGGCTCTAGAGCCAATCATTTTAGCTACTATTGTAATTTTACCATATATACATTTGTATATAGTGTATCATGTTTATGAATTAATAAAAATAATATTTCTTCGTTCTTCTTTTACATATGTTTTATGTATGAGATGAATACACTTGGAATGGTTAAACCATAACAAGAGTATTCATGTCAAGGTTGTTTGGTGATAATTTGATATAACTTATGGGTGCTTGTGTTGTTTACCTTATTAACCCACTAGAGGATTTCAAATAAATGACAACTCTAGTGTCAAATGAAATTTATTCTTTAATGAATACTAATGCATGTAATCTTTCGATGTTAGATCATGTGAACATCTTATGCATCAATCGACATAATTTAATACTAGTCTAACATATTTTATGATAATATTTATTATATTCAATAATTTGATCTTGACATAGATTTTCAAGGTGAAGATCAAAATTTTGTTTTGTATACTCATTACTTTCTTCTTATACAAAACAATGAAAAAGTTAGCAAGATCATGTTTCGAGTTTAACACTTAAGCCATTATTATCACAAGTTCGTTGATAAAGTCGTGTTAAAAGTGTTATAAGAGATGCTTATATAAATTAGCAGAAACTGAAGATGCTAAAACAAAAAGTGAAGTTCATTAGCAACATATCGGATTGAAAATTTTAAATATATATTAGACATGATTATTCGGTATGATAAGTTGTTTGTTGTTAATACGGTTAGCAAAATATTTACAATCTAAAAATATGGACATTGTTGTTGCCATAGATCACTTAAAAGGTCTTGTAGGTCTTGCTTCTTTTTTTGAAAAACTATAGTGAAAATGGATTTACATATTTTATGACTTCTGCTAAAGTAGTTATGTAATATTCATATATACATCTCAAGTGCATAATAGTCTTTTTGCTTATAGTTATACTTATGTATGATTGTGGTTTGAGAATAAGTAAAATATTAAATATTTAAAGTAATGTATGACAATACATCAAGGGTGTGATAGAAATTTTTTTATGTGAGCTTGTATGATAGTATTTATTCTAAAACCTAATTGTTATAACTTTTTCCATTGAAAGTCGTCATAAGGGAAGTTTCTAAAGTAGAAGACCAATCATAATAAATCTTCAATTTTAGATGATTCTCAAAGGTTTTTTGGATTCAAATTGCATGACATTAAAGGTATTCTTATAACTCTGAAGTTTAATTCAATATTTTATAACCTCTGTGTAGACATTTTAAAATTAAGGTTGTATGATTTTATTTAGTTTATACAAAATAAATCTTATATGGTGTACATACCAAACGTTTTTTTTTTTTAAAAGAAAGACATGTTTGCGTTGTTTTTAGGATATTTATTGTGGGTTTATTTAGAGCGAAAGAGAGAGTTTGAGTGATATGTGTCTCGTGGTCATAGTAGTCTTCGAAGACAGTTTTTCTAGATTTGAAAGTTGTTGCTTCTAGATTTGGAGGCGACTACCCCTTCGTTTTGGACAAAGTTATCAAGATTCAAAGTTTCAACCGTCCAAATCCAAAGCCAAGATCCAAGGCTTCCACTAGAAAAAAGCCAAGCTCCAAGGCTTCCACATGTTCTAGTGGTGGCAGTATCAGTGTGGTGGTGCTCATGTTGACAGGTGATGGCTGATACGGGTGTAGGAGATAAGTTAGGTGGCTTGTAATTTTGATTTAATACAAGAACATTTTTCTCTTGAAAATTGTCTATGGGTAAAGTAGTCACAACTAATTTTTAGGTTTAATTATTGATTTAATTGAATATCAAAACATTTCTATCCGAAAAAATAAATAAAAATAAAATTATAACAAAATTAAGATATATTATTAATTTTTTAATACCTTATTATTATTTATCATATTATCTTGAGTATAAAAATTTATTAAAATATTTTATTATTGAATAAATTATTTTAATATTAACATAATTCGGTAACACATATAAGATAAGTTATCACGTAATCAGAAGATTATTTCGAATTAAAAAATATAGTAACTAAAATAGAGGATTGAATCCAAATTTTTTTTTTTAAATTTTAAAAATTCATCAATTTTACTAATTCTTCTTCAAAATTATAACAAAATTTAAATTAAAAACATAATGTATTCTATTTTTATAGTATATGTTATTAAATAAATATCATGAATTTGGATTGTGTAATGTGATGGAGATTAATGTGCGTGAGAGTAAAAAAATTTGAAGGCCGAAAGGGGTAGAATCTTGGTCTAGGAAGAGTCATTGTCTGTAGGGACGGCAGGGTAAGATTTTGTGGGAAGGTAGGCATGACAGGTGTCAAAAGGAATATTGCTGCCTTTTTGACAACGATCTCCTCCAGAGAGAGAGAAATTGTGGAGTCACGCACTCTGCATGAATCTTTCAGACTCTCTCCAATCTAGGGCTGGATTCGAGCCGAGCCGAGCTCGGCTCGCAGCCAGCTCGGGCTCGGCTCGGCTTTTTAATGGCCGGCTCGAGTTCGGCTCGAGCTCGACTCGAGCCGAATTCGGCTCGGTTCGAGTTCGGCTCGAGCTCGACTCGAGCCGAATTCGGCTCGGCTCGAGTTCGGCTCGTTTTCAGTTCGACTCGGTAACGGCTCGGCTCGACTCGTTTTTTATATCAAAACGACACCGTTTTGTATATATATATGGATCAAAACGACGTCGTTTTGTATAAAAAAAATTTTAAAAAAATATACCGAGCCAATCCGAGCCAGCTCGGGCTCGGCTCGAGCTCGATCGAGCCAAGCTGAGCCCAGCTCGTTTCGGGCTCGAACCGAGCCGAGCCGAGCTCGAGCCCGAGCTGGCTCGGCTCGAATCCAGCCCTACTCCAATCAGCCACGACTCCTTTTCACGGGTGCTTGCAATTATTTTATGTGAAAAAGAAAAGTTACCGAATATTTTTTAATAATTTATTTGTTTTTATTTATATTATTTTATTTTATTTATAAATAATAAAATTTTTTGATAATTTATTATTATTAAAGATAATATAAATAATAATTTGATTATTATTTTTATCTTAAATATTAAAATAATTTTAATTTTGTGATAATTATATTTTTTATTAATTTTTATAATTAAAATAATCTTATTTTTAATTAATATAATAAAAAATATTTTAAAATAAAAATATTTAAATAAAATAATATCTTATTACCATCAATCAAATATAATAATTATTCATATCTATTTATCTTTATTAATTTTTATAAATATAATAATAATTTATATCTAATCATTTTAAAAATAATTTATTTTTAAGTAATTTTTTATCTTTAACGGTCAAGCATTACTGAAATTAAATGTTTTTTTAAGTTAATAAAAAAATCAAAAATATAGTTTTATTCCACACAGATCTTGTTGTACATCAATGAAGTGTTTGTGTACGGATGGGATGATTGTACAGCCGGATGTGCATGGAGGATGATGGAGGTGGGGTGTAGGTGAATCTTTGACAATCGAAGTGGGCCCAAAAATTATTCAATCATTTAGCTGTGGGCCTTCTGCTTTTGGGTTGTCCCTCGTGAACTCTGAGTGCACACATTCACATTTGATAATGATGTTGATTTTGATTTCTTTCATCCATTTTATTTAAAATTTAATTTTCCTTTTTATTATTTTTAATTTAATATAATTTTTTCTTTTGAAAAAATAACTTGACTTGCAATCTGGGGCAACAGGAGAAATTGATATTCCCACAAGCGAAATTACCTATAAATAACACAAACCAATCACAAAATTTCCTCTCATTTTTTATATTAGTATCATTATACTTTTTTTTTTAATTTTTTTGATAATTGGGATACTGTCAGAGTTCACCAAACAGATAAATCCAGAATATAATAATCAAAGCTATAATTATTTTATCAAATACATTAAGATTTTCATTTGGGCATTTTGCTAGTAATTTGATTAGAGGTCACAAAACTAATTAAACTTTAATAATAACAAATTAATGCCTATTATTGCATTGGTTGTTGCCAAATCAAAGCAACGAAAAATTCATGAAATCATATGATTTTGTCTATCAATTTATTTATTTATTTAATTTTCATGGCCAAAAATCATCATGTGCATGGAGCCATAGTATGTTAATTTAATACCAATGATATTGCATGAAAAATTATGTACGGTTTATACAAATAATTAATTATTTAACACTAATTAATACAAAGATTTTATAACATCGTTATAAAAATATATGAATAATGAGACATAATTATTGCATCATGTTTTACATAATTTGGTTAAGTTTCCAAACATAATTTCTATCCTATTTTTAGCGATGAAAAAGGAAGTACCTAATAAATTGACTAATTTCGGAGCAATTATACGAAGGAAAATGCTATGAATACAATTTTTTATGTATAAATAATGACGTGTTATCATATGATTAGATAATTAAAAATTAAAGATAAAATAATATCTAATAATATGATAATATATCATTATTTATACACAAAAGTTATATCTATAGCTTTATTGTTATATCAAATGATACTATTGGAAGGTATGACCTGAGAACGAATATATTCTATTTTTTCTTTTACAAATGGCACTTTGTCAACTAAATATTCTTGCTACCAAATATATTATTTTCATCTTTACTAATCACAATATTCACTCAATCCTCACATCTTTCCATCTTCATCGCTTTCTATTTTCATCAGATCTCGTCTTTCATTACATTTTTTCATTTAAGGTAACATTCTTTAATTTTTATTTTGACGATAGATTTGTTGTTGTGATGTTTATTGTTGATTGAGTCATAAAAGTTAGTTGAAACCCATGGATTAATGGTTTGAACAGTATTTATGGTTTTATTAATTATTGTTTTTAAGTTTGAGTTTTCTAGTTGAAACCCGTGGTTCCAGCTAGAAATTAGGGTTAATGTATGAAACAAAAAAAAAAAAAAAAGCCAAAAGAGAGGGACCAAACACATTTTCTTTGATAATATAATCAACAAATCCATGTGCTTAGCAATATGATCCCTTTTTGCTTGTTTGGTTGTATGGCACCTTAAATTTTCTTCCTCCACTCACATACTCAGTATGATAGTTACATGTTGCCTCATCGCTCCTTAATTTATGTGTTGATTTACATATGCAGTATCTCCAACTTATTATGTATATTTTACAACTTTTTGCAAGCACCATTATATTCACTGTGACATGTCTAATAATGTCTCTACTATGCTTGTGGATTGAATGTAATATGAATTAGAATTCCCTCTGCAACACAAGAAGAGAAATAAACCCAAAACTTGTATGACGGGTATTAAATTTTGTTTATTTTGGATATATAAAACACACTATTTTGTTAGAATTCATGTAAAAGTATTTAAATGAAGTTTGTTGAATGTAACACTTACAAGTATGAATCGAAGGTATTTTAAGTCTTTTGCTTTTATTAAATTATTTTTGGTTAAAACTCTTAGGGTAATTGATGTTTATGTAAATTTATGGGTGAAAATCAGTAAGAGGACAAGGAGAGATTGGTTAATTTGCCATATTGTGAAATGAAAGAAAGATTGGTGCTAACTCAAAGGGGTAAATGAAAAAGTAAGGGAAATTAAGTCTAGAGGTTTGTGTGAAACTTTCTGAATGGAATTAAATAAATAATCTCATAATTCCATCCAATATGATTTTCCTCTCAAACATACTCTCTCACACTTAAGTTATTTCTGTTCAAAGGTTTTGAATTCTTGAAGTGATCAAAGGACATTGAAAGTGATTTTGATCAATTAAGGTTCTATATTTATTTTATGAAAATTGTGTCTTTTGAAATAGAATCTAAGAACCTTAATTTTATAATTTGGTGATTATGTTTAAATTGATGGAATTGGTGAAATTGAAGGTTAGATCAAAGAGTTTTGAGAGGTAATTTAAAGAAATTCACCAAAGGTAAGTAAAATCTTTGCTATTAGGTTGAATTAAGATATATGGTATTTTATCTTGTGATTGCTGTGCTAATTGGGATGTATATTATCATGGATTGTTGAATTATATTAAAAATATGGAGTATACATCATATTATAAAGGAAATTTTGAATAAAAAAATTGAAAGTTGAAGAAGTTTGTAAATAATGATTTGATTTGGCATTATTGTAAACAAAATAATTTTGTATGCATGAGTTAAGATGTTGAGAACTAATGTTAATTTTTGGGAAATTGGCCAATTGTTCATAGTTTGTGGTGTTAGGGGAGGTTATTTTATCCTAGAAAGTGTAGATTTGATTAAAAATTAAAATTTGGTGGTTTAGACTTGTTAGTGCAAGTTTTCATATCAATGTTACGACATGAAGATTTTATCATCATAGCATAAGTTTCCCCGCGTTTGGTAGAATGTCAATGTTTCAACATAAAAAAGTAAATGTTGCAACATAGGTTACCAGCATTAGGAATGCCACAACATTGAAAAACGCAAGTCATAATATTGCCTTTTTTTTATTTTTCAAGGAAACTCATTTGGGGGTTGTTTTAACGCTCCTTACAAAGTAATGAGTGCTCGAAGGACATGAATATGATAAAAAGAAGGCACAAATGTTATTAATAATGATTTTATATGAATTATGGATGTGTTTATAGAAAAGTTTATGGTAGAGATACCATCATGATTTATGCATGTTTATAAAACATTTAATGAAAGGTTTAATTCATGTAAAAGTTAAAGTGAATGCTTTTCAAGTTAACATGAGTGTTTTCATATGTAAAAAGGAAACTTTTTCCCATGTGCTATCTAAGCTTGAAAATTCTCACAAACTCATGTTTTACATGAAAAGTGAATGCTTTAACGCTTTTATGAAAATCATTCTTGTGGGGTAACCATTAGGTATCCTTCATGCACACCACCCTCAATAGGGCAATTTTTTCGCAATCCATATGTTGTGTGCATGAAGAGAGGGAATGCAAATATGAAAGGTCAAACTCTTGGCCCTTATGCCTCAAAAAGTTTAATCGATAGGCAAAAAACCTTTTTAAGAAAATGTTTCAAAGAAAATAAAATGTTTTCTCATTAGTTGCATAACTGTTTTCATACATACATTACATTATAGCATGAATAACTGAGATGTCTAGATGACTTTAAAAGTTAGTTGCAATGAAAGGATATTGCAACCATGCATTAAGGATGATCATTGACATATGATATGAGGTTTACAAGGATCTATTACTTACTGAGTGATTAACATATATTTTATCTTAAATAATGTTTTGCAAGTAATAAGTAATAGAAAACAATAACATACAGTCAGTCATGACATGAGAGGACCAAGTCAAGATAATGTTAATAATGTTATAAGTTTATCTTCAAGAGTTTATAATTCTATATGACCAAGAAAAATCTTTAAGTTTTATTTTATGCACTATGTTACTAATACTTCTTGTTTTCACAATTTTTAATTCATTATATTGAACATATTAAATGAGTTTTAAATAGATGAAGTTATTAAAGTTAAATAAAAACTTCTACGCACATAGAAATATTATTATTTCAAGTTATGTATGTTTTTTTAATATAAACTTCCCAAACATGAATCTTCTAAGTTCCCTTTTGGTAACGTTTAAAGGGCACTCAATTGGGAGAGGTTTTACATTAAATTTGAGTTAATTTGGTTTAAACATTCAATTGACCAAATGGACAAACCTTTGTTGGTTTAGTCTAACTGACATCCATTTATTAACTAATTTTTCATACAATTAAACCTTTTTCTTCAATGAAACCAAAGATTTCGACAAGAAAACTTAAGCTTCAAAAACCTAGTTTTCTGGTTGAAACCCATGGATTTAATGAAAAAACATTAAGACTAAACTTAAAACACTCATAAAACATTAATAATGCAAGTGTTTCAACTAGCTTACATGGCTTAATAACCCAAAAAAAAAAAAAACTTACTCATCTTAATCAATAATAAACACCACAACAATAGTCCATATTCATAATGAAAGTTGAAGGATGTTGCATTAAATAATAAAAAAAAAACATGGTAAGAATGGAGAGATCTGGTGAAGATGGAAATATGTGAAGATAAAGTGAATATATGAAGTAAAGATTATAAGGGTTTATGTTATTAGATTCAAAGGTATTTTTTATTGTAAGAATAATTAACAATGGAGATGTAACACTCATGAGTACACCAAAAGGTAATTTGCCTTTTTCTTTATTGGTTGTTATTTATTTTTGTGTGTAAAAGGACCATCTACGATCGTACACATGTAAATGTACACCCATACATGGGCTGAGAAGAATAGAATGGTTATTTTGTATCTAGCATATGAAATTGGCTAAGTATAAAGAGGATGTATGCCTATACATCCAACAAGTTATAAACAATGCCAACTAAGTTGTGATGTATGCTTGCGAGAAAGTGTACTATCATATATGACATTTGAATATTGGATAATGATGTTTATGATGATCATAAATCATGATTTTGGCCACAAAACTATTGGTAAACCCATGCATGAGGTTGGCATGACTGTACATGACGTTATTTCATCAAAATAATGAGTTGTTAAGGTTATGTGATTCATTGGTGTGTTTTTATACCTCAGGGCAAAAGAAAGAGAAAGCAAAGAATTATGAGTAATTTCGAGAGTGTTAGAAGAGAATTAGGAGTCACCAAAAACCATTCATAGCCACATGAAGAGTTGTTTTACTTTGGAGGACAAGTAAGTATTGTGATTGTGTTGTTTTCTTATTTGACTAGGAATGAAGCATGATCAAGTGATTTTTTGTTTGTGAAATCAGTATCTAATGTTGATAGCACGTTGAACTTGGATAAAATATGACTTTTTTGGTGAGATTGCTTGGTGGAAAATAACATTAATTAATCTATGATATTTGATGATGGAAATATGTTTTAAAGTGCTAGAGACTTATTTGGCATGATTTAGAAATAGAGAATGTATTGACTTGGCCAGAAATCATAAAAATAGTAAACAACATAGTTATCAGTATCCTATGATATGATACGATATAGGTGAAAAATAATATGTATTATAAAATGTATCAAATTAATAAGATTTAATGAAATATCTTATGATACAGTATATATTATCGATATAAATCGATATATTTTTTAAAGAAAATAATGATGTTATAGGGGTGTTATGAAAAAAATTTAAATTTTAGAGGTGCTTATGAGATTTTTCAAAATGATAATATGTTAGTTTTTTTTTATTATTTTATTTTAAAAAGACATATCATATAATATGATACGATACATCATACATGATATAAAAAATTATGTTTGTGATACATGATACAATACATAATTTGACTATCATGGTAGGCAAATGATGATGTACAATTATACATTGCAGGATGTATGCCTATACATGCCTTAGATAACGAACAATCTTCCTATAAGTTGAGATATGCCTATAAATGCTATATAGAAGAGCCATGTATGATCGTACAATATGGGGTGTACACCCATATATGTGCACACTCAAGAGAGTTGTAGTGCACGACCATGACAAGCAATTTAGGATAACAGACATTAGTCAACGTTAGAGAATTGCTAGTCAAAATCTATGATGTACGATTGTGACCCCAAGGTATATATACCCATTCATAATTCAATAGAGGTACGGGTGTGTAAGGCTAGTCACACCCATGCAAGGTAATTAAAAAACAATTTTACCTCTATGTTGTGTGTTATTACACTCAATTTTTACGCATATTTTACAATATAAACTTATAGATTTATTATCATTTTAAATAAAATCATTAGGGTTTAGGATTATTTTTATTTCATTTTATGTTAATTTTGTGATTTAATATTATTTTCTATCTTTTGTTGAAAAAGCAAAAAAATAAAGGGAAAATAAGCCAAAAATGAGGAAAATGAGAGGAGTATGGATTGCATTAGGAAAGGGGTTGTTGTAGCATGAAAAGAGTACAAATCCGATTAGGAAAACTAATTTGGATACAAAGAGGAAAACATTAGATATCGACAAATTCGTAGAATCAAAATAAATCTAAAATTCTTAATTTTGTGTGAGTTGTCACAAGAAGTTATAAAAAGACCACTTAAATGCAAAAAGAGGAGTTTACCTTTACATAGCTTAGACAGAAGACTTGCGCTTTTATCTCTTAAATTTCTATAAGCCACCACGAATTCAAGGTTTATTAAAGTGGTAGAGTTTATTAAGGTGGATGATAAAAACATTATTAAAGTGGCTCCTTAAAATCATGTGATAACGTTTGAGAGAAAAGCAAAGTTGACTCCAAGGTCTATTAGTTGTTTTGAAGTGTTGACAAGGATTAGCAAGATAACATATAGGCTTGTGTTGCCAACAAGCATGGATCATATTCATAATGTGCTTCATCTTTTGTTGTTTTATAAGTACGTGGGTGATCCCTCCCACATTTTAAGGATAGAGTAGGTAGAGTTGAAGAATAATTTGACTAAAAGGAGACATCATCCCATGAATCTGATAACTTTATACATATTCAAAAATTTTAAAAAATTTTATCTTATTTTTTTATCGATTTCTAGTTGTCAAAGAAGGAGAGCATGACCGGTGAAGAATCGACATCGAATTCATCAACTTGGAATCAAAGTAAGTAAGAGAGATTTTATTTCTTATGTATTAGAATTGGTAAATTTTATAAGTTAAACATATTGTTCATGAATTAATGAAATTATGGTATGAAACTGATATATTGAATGTGTAATTCATGTATGTTTCATTGCGGTGTTGACTTAACATGAAGAATTGTATGCATTGGATGAGATGGATAAATTAGAGTGAATAAAAATTGAATGGCCATGAATTAGTTCTCTAATAAGTTGATTTAGGTGTGTTATGAATGTCTTTTGGTTTAGAAGTGTTTAAAGACTTAAAACACATGAACTATAGTTACTTGGTTATGAGAATTCCAACAATAACCTACCAATTTCATCGCCTCAGATGCGATAGGACAATCTTTTTCTAATGAAATTAAGATTTTCAGTTTGTGATGGAATGCCCATCACAAGAATAAGTACAATCATTCCTATTTTCCACACTAACTAGCTCACAATGAATTCCCATATTAAAGTATAACACAACCTTTTATGTAAAAAAAAGACTAAAATGCCTTTAAAGAGATTAATGGTCAATATAGAGAATCGATGTAAGCATGTAGGAATAGAAAGTGAACATTGTTTTCCCAAAGTCATGAACAATTGTTTGTAGGAGAAATGCATGAATGGTTGATCCATAAAGACACCCTTTCCAAAAGTTGTCCCACAAGATTTTTTAAGGATATGTAGAGGCACCAAGACATACCTAAGATAGTTTATGAGATAAGGCATGAGTAATGATCATGATTATGAGTGGTGAAAATGAAATGCAAGTCCGAGAAAAGTTTATAAAAAGCTTGAGTCTTAGTTCATAATTTACACGAAAAGATATTATAGTATGCATGAGACTAGTTAAATGTTTTACATATTTTTTAAGTTACTGAGGGTGTAAAGTCATGTAAGATCTAATCTCATAATACACATATGGGCCTAGTGTTCTTATAGTACATGTGAGGGACTTGATCCTGTAATACAGATATGGGCGTAATGTTCTCATAATACATACGTGAGACTTTATTCCATTAGTTTTTAAAAAGTTTGATGAAACCAACAAAAATATGTTTTCTTATGAAAGTTTTTAAAGATGTTTTCTAAGAAGGTTTTTGTGTGAGACACCTATGAGATTTTTCATACACATGCCCATGGTAGGGCATACCACCAGTTATGAATCTAATATGTTTGTGTGTATGGAAAAAGGGATTGCATATCTATGTTACTCACACAACCAAAGTGTCAAAGTCTTGTCTCAACTTAGTCTGATCAACACAATGTCAGTTTTCATAAAATAATTTTTTTTTATAAAAATACTTTCACCAAAGTTTTAAAAATGAGTTCTTCATGCATTTCACTTCATATCATATCATCCAAGTTCTTGATTTATAAGTGTACCCCAGATGAGTAAGTTCATGTATTAGTGGAATGTAAGTTCTATATATGGAAAGGAATTATGAAAAAAGAAGTGTAAAACCTAGTATTTTCTATTTACTAAATGATTATCATCTACTCATTTTTTTTAATGTTTTGCAAGTAACACGTGATGATTATGGCTAGGTCCTTCATGAGGGCATATTTTATGTTCACATTATAAGTTATTCCATGTTATGTTTTATAAATTTTGATTATGCTACACCTTATGTAAATGTTTGATTATTGAAGGACATCTTTTGTCTACTTTCTGCATTTCATGATTATATGATATGAGCACATTTCGATATATTTAAATGTTTTAAAATTCTTTAGGTATTATGTTAAGTATCCATCATGCATAAGTAGTCAAGTTTAGTAGCATCTTTCTCTGTGAGACAATTCTTTCAAAAAAAGGTGTCACATGGTAGGTCCATGGCAAGATACATATTGGAGAGGATCCTAAGGCATATACTCAGAAAAATTATGTTGTTGCCCTTATCAATGAAGTCGAGAGGCAACTGCATGATAAGTTTGAGATCTTATGACAACCAATTGTTAAGAATAGACTATTGTCTCTAATGATGTTGTTAGAACAACATTATCCAATTGTTGAATTATGGTGTTGATGGTGAAGGTCAAGCCACCAATGGTGTCATGAAGTTGCACCATCATGTCAAGTATGATGTCAAAGCAAGTGGATGTTCAGTGATAATTTTGGTTCCTTTGTGAGAAAGACCATTTTCAATTTTAGTAGTTTGCTCAGTTAAGACTTTATTTGACTTCCTTTCATAGGGAGGCATGAGAAAAGTTATCAAGTTTGAAGAAAGGACAAAGAAAAGTACACAAGAATAATGGTATAACTATGCGCAAGTGAATAAAAAATGAATAGAACTAATGGTGGTATGATTTTGTATAAGCGAAAAAAATAATGAACAAGATATTAGTAGTTTAACCCATTACACAAGAGTTTACTTCCATTATTATGTTATTTACATTTATAGAAAAATAACAGTAGTTATTACAAATGAGAAAAATTTTTGTATAATTTTTTATTTATAAGATAAGATAAAGAGTTAATAAAATAAAACTATATAAGAGATATATCTAAATTTAGTGCATATATAAAATAGAATATAAAGATCATTATCATCACGTTCAAATGAGATAAATGATGTTGTAATCATTATTTTATATTTATTAGAGATAAAAATAAAATGTGATCACATAATTTTCAGAGATTGAATTTAACATATCAAATAAATAATGAGATATGAATGATATTATCAAATTCTGCTCTTCTTGTTATATTTTTAACGAAGAGAGTTTTACTAATATTTTTATTTTTATGCATAAATGACTACTCTGATCATTGCAATGTACTCATATAGTTAGTTGCATCTTTGCATATTTTATTTTTAGTGAGTCTGACCCATAATGGTAATGAAAGATAATTAATAGATTCAAGACAAATTAAAGATGTAACATTTTATTGCATATTGGAACTATTTTAAAACATGTTATAAATAAACTACCGCACTATATAAGATGTCTCATACAAGAAAGCTCTAATTAACATCATTATCAAAATCTCCAATTTGTTATCATGACTTAGGGTAACTAAAGGACAATAAAATTATAACTACATATTTTTTATATACAATTTATATATAGATGATATGTTATTATATAATTATATAATTTTAAATTAAAGATAAAATAACATTTACTCATATAATAATATATTATTTGTATGTTTAAATTATGTATAGAAAATATATACGCATAGTATTATTCATTAAAGAATTATAATAAATAAAATTATGTGTACAAATAATAAGTATAATTTTATATATAAATAATAATATAATATCATGTGATTAGGTAATTTTGAATTAGAGATAAAATAATATTTAATCATATAATAATTTATTATTATTTATATATAAAATTATACTTGTTATTTATACATATAATACTTCTCAATTAAAATTAGTTGAAGAGTCAAGGGCATCTTAATTATTTAATTTATTGATAACAATTAATTATATAAGTGATTTGTATATGTTTACCTACCAAAGAGGACAATATTATAATCATGGATTGGCCGACCCTTAGATGATTGTAAGACTGTACAATTATCATATATTATTTGATGGATCAATCACTCTTAAAATATTCAACCAATCTTCAAATTATTTTATATTATATGGTTTACCTAAAATTCTCTCTCTCTCTCTCTCTACATGTATATATAAAATAAATAAATAAAATTGTTTGATGAAGGAAGAACAAGTACAAAGCAATTAGGCTATGCTAGTATGTGAGGCAATATGGCTCACAAAATTTGGACATGACCCTAGCTTGGTAAAATTCACAAATTTATGAGTTGTGTCAATCCCTAAGAATCTTGGGGCATCACAAGAAAACCCACGAGCTAACACAACAAGACAACAAAAATTGAAATAATAAAAATCAATTATGAAAATTTAAAAAATGTATGCTTTTGTGAATCCACCCGCAAAGCATTTGGAGTAACCTACAAAAGGCTCACAAAGGCACAATCAATCATTTCATGGGTCTTGAGATTTTATGAGTTGGTTTGATGTGTAAAGACATATATTTACGATCTTTGACATGACACAATTCATGATTAGGATTAGATTTAAACTGAGCTGAACTCGAGCTAAAAATCTTTGACATGACACAATTCATGACTAAAGTTAGATTCGAGTTGAATTGAACTCGAGCTCGAGCTCGAGCTCGACTCAGTTCATATATTATTGGCTCGAGTTCAAGTTCAAGCTCGATCGAACTCAGTTAAGGTCGATTCAAATTCAGTTTGACTCGTTTTTCATTATCAAAACTACGTCGTTTTAATACATATTGATCAAAACGAGATCGTTTGTATAAAAAATTTTAATTAGAAAATCTGATGAGTAGCTCGAACTCAACTAAGGCTGACTTGTTTCAGGCTTGACCAAGCCGAACTCGAGCTGACTCGGTTTGAATCCAACCCTATTCATGACACAATAAATTTTGTTATTTTTTATCTCACATTGTACCATTAAACCACTAATACCTCGGATATCCCAAAATTCACAATCACACTCAGTTTTTAACTAATAAAGGCATAACATGATTTTTTGATTTTTAATTTTGATTTGCTTTGTCTTTCGATAAAGATGTATTAAAAAGGAATTTCAAAACTTCGAAAGTCTATTAAAAAAATAACTTGTATATAATTAGGATTTACATATTTGTTTATGAACAAAAATTAAAATCTTAATATTCTCTTTATGTTTTAAATTTAAATATCAATGGATACAAGTTAATAATTTTTTATTAAATTACATTTTCCGACTCAAAATTTGATCTAATAATAATACTTTTCACTTCTAGATGACATAAATAAAACTTTTCTACAAAAAATGAAACTCTATTTAAAAAAACTAATAATGAAAATGTAAAATAGTAATTTCACCTTTTATTAATTTTGAAATATAATAAACAACTATTTTACAAATCAAACTCAAATATTTTAAATACGATAATTTAACTTTAAAAACTTATAAATCAATCTCTAAAATATTTAGAAAACATTTCATCAGTTTTTCACAACCATTATTATCTTATCATTGTTAATGTTCACAACCCACTCTTAAATTGTGATATGAGTTATTACTGATAACAACTTTGATTGATCAAGTTGTTAATGACTTAATCAACTAAAAGTTATAATCGGTGATCACTTGAAATATTCCAACCAAGGAAAAATATGAAAAATGTTGAAATAAAATTGGAGAGAGAAATATAAAAAAAGAAAAAAAAAAGTGAAATTGACAATGACTTGAAATTAGAAAGAAAAAAAAAGAAGAATTTATGCTAACAAAAAAAAAAAGGAAATAAATGAATCTTACGGAATTTATATTTTTTTATTAACCGAATTTAATTTTAAATGAAAATATTAGTTATATTCTTCAAAATTAGAAAAATATATAGTTAACCCAAATCTCGTTGGGAAAATGTAATTTACTCGTTATTTTAATAGCTTGTGAACTGGGGGCGGGGGGGGTGTGGGTGTGGAGGAGAGTACATTGAGACTGGGGTCGACAAACATCCCATTTCAAAAACAAAATCATTATTGAGGAATAAAAGAAGAAATGACAAAACAATAACATTTATTTATTTTTGTGACAGGGAACACAAACTCATCGAAATCATGAACAAATAGAAAGGCAATGTACCTCCATCAAGTTGCCACATTATTATTTTAATTTTATTCATTAATTTATTTATAATAAATATTTGCTTAGCTATGAGATCGAAATATTCAACAACTATTTCAAATTCCTCATGCCCTTAGAGCTATATATTTATTATTAATTAAATTATATATATTTATTTTAGATATATAAATATATATATTTATATATATCATTATATAATTAAATAATTTTAAATAAAAAATAAAATAATATTTAATCGTATAATAACATATATAAATATATACATAATTATGTATTTAAAATAAATACATATAATATTACTCATTTATTATTATTTTCATAATTGTACCCGATTTTCAATTAGTCTTTTTTATATTTGAAGTAAAATAATTAGGCTTAAACCAGTGGAACTATTAAGTAACAGTATGGGGGTCAAATAATTGTGTTAGAGGATCATAATATATAGTGAAAATTGATGAGAAACAAGCCAACTATAGTGTATCTTTATTGTTGTTAACTCTGTCTTGATTGAATCTAAGAGTCATATAATATTTGATAATTATAGAATTATCATCACTCATAGCAACCTTGAAAATGGTGACCATTTCAACTACTGGAATTCATTCATTTTGATTTCATCACTATTTAATTCTCTATTAATTAATTTACCCTATTCTTAATTTCAATCATTACCACAATTATTAAGGCCAAGTTAGAAATTTTTTTATAATAAAAATATATCTACCTATTTTGAATATATAAATTGATACATATTTAATGTGTATTATTATATAATTAGATAAAATAATATTTAATTACGTGATAATACATATAAATATATACTTATTTATATGCTCAAAATGGATATGTATAATATTACTTTTTTTTTTAATATAACATCCTTAAGAAATTTATGTGTGAATCAATAATAAATAAAACTTGGGTGGGATATTAAAACTTTTAAAGAGAAGATATGAGTTTAAATCTTTACCATTCTTCTGAAACTCTAACTTATCTAATACAGTGATTGTGAATCTAATTATTATGCTCTAGATTTACTCATTCAACCAATATGAGTGGTCCTTGGTAAAAATATATATATATTTGTGTAGTTACATCGTGTGAATATACTTATGTAGAAGACAATATGTAGTCATATGAGTAATGAAATGAGTCCAGATTAAAATAGAAAAAAAAATGTAGGAAACAAGAAGAAAAGTAGCTGGTGAAATAACTTTTAGCCATGCCTGTTAAAAAATTTTAATCAATGAATCAATCATATCTCTGTTAATGTAGAAAGCTGTGAATCATGTATGGGTCTACGAACCATAATGTAAATAAATATATATATACATTTATACACCTACGCACAGATCAACATCCAACTCTCTCTTTCCCATTACTTTATGTAACAAGGGAAAGTAGTTTAATCTTAAATAAAAGAGATTACTGCAAAAATGAAAATGGTAATATAATTAAAAAGCAAATAGGTAGAGAATAAAGAGAGAAGAGATTTTTCTGGTGTTGAGGAAGAGAACAAGGGAAAAGACAGAAAGTGTAACGTCATGAGTTAGCAGTAGGGTTTCCCTTTGTTGTGTATGTGGTTTTGGAACTTCTTCAGGATTACACAGAGATACCTTATCATCCCACATCTCTCTCTCTCTCTCTCTTTCTCTTTCTCACTTGTGTGAGAGACTGAGTGATTCTTTTTCTTCTTCGTCTTTTATATTTGTATGGTGTTTTCTTTGACTTTCTTTGGCATGTTTCATACATGAAGATCATAGTTCTAAGCTAGCTAGCTAGCTGTATATAACTTCTACTTAATTTGTTTCTTTATGAGTTTTCAAAAAAAAAAACAAAATACTGTCTCTTGGGTTGAAGCCAAACAAGGAAGGAACCATGCCAATATATGATGTAAATTATTGAGAATTAATTTTTTCTTTCTTTCTTCCTTCTTCTTTGTTAAGTTTTCTTGTCTTTGGATCTCATCAGCAGCTTGAAACTTAAGCCAGCTTGTTGCCAAGATCTATATTCAAAGTTTGTCATGAGTTTAGAATTTTTTTAGCTTAGAGAGATGATGAAAGGTTTGATATTCCACCAGCAACATCAACAAGTTTTAGAAGAAAACATGTCTAATTTGACTTCAGCATCTGGTGATCAAGCTAGTGTTTCTTCAGGAAATCATCAGCAATACTTTGCTTCACCACCACCATCTCAAGTTCAACCATCTGCTAAAAAGAAAAGAAACCTACCGGGAAACCCAGGTTAATATGTATATTCAATTATGTTTGTTGTTGTTTTTCATTTGGAAATTGTTTTTACTTTGTATTTTTTTCTTCTTTTGGGGATTTGGGTTAGACCCAGATGCAGAAGTGGTGGCTTTGTCGCCCAAAACACTGATGGCAACAAACAGATTTGTGTGTGAGATCTGCAAGAAGGGTTTTCAGAGGGACCAGAATCTTCAACTTCATAGAAGAGGGCATAATTTACCATGGAAATTAAAGCAAAGAACAAACAAAGAAGTGAAGAAGGTGTATGTTTGTCCAGAAGCAAGCTGTGTCCACCATGACCCTTCAAGAGCTCTCGGAGACTTAACAGGAATCAAGAAACACTTCTGCAGAAAACATGGAGAGAAGAAGTGGAAATGTGACAAATGCTCCAAGAGGTATGCAGTTCAATCAGATTGGAAAGCTCACTCCAAAATTTGTGGCACTAGAGAGTACAGATGTGACTGTGGCACCCTGTTCTCAAGGTAACTAATTATCCAAATTAATGTTAATGTTATTCTTCTCATCAAGCTATGAAACCCCACTTAATGAAAACATTCTAAAATCTTCATTTATTGAGATATCTGTAGACAAAGTGAATGTCTCTTTAAAACTTCTTTAATATCACACTCTTCACTTGCAGCTAGCATATAGTACTGTAGAGAGACCCAGAGAGAGAATATAATGCTTAGAATGGATAAATTTAATTGAAGTTGCCAATGTGGACAATCTGTCCTTAGCTCCATAGAGTTATACAAAAAAAAAAAAAAAAGGGCAGAAGGAAAGAGAGAGAGGCAAACGAGAGGAAGAGAGAAAGAAAGTCAAATATTTCTGGCATTGTCATGGGCATACTTTATGACGGTTTTGCTTTTGTTTGTTTGTGTTTGTGTTTTCACATATTCATTTTCTATTTTTCACAGGAGGGATAGTTTTATCACACACAGAGCTTTCTGTGATGCTTTAGCTGAAGAGAGTGCAAGAGCAATCACAGGAACAAACAATCCTGTACTACATCAGCCTGGCTCTAGTTCTTCCCCTCATGTCAACCAATTCGACCCACAAGACCTTCAAACTTTTACACTTAAAAACGAGCAACAAAGTTTTAGCCTAAGACAGGAAATAATACCAACATGGCTTGCTACTAAAAATCAACCAATTCCTGGACCACCATTCACACAAGGTTTAGATCTCTCTTCATCATCCTCATCAGTCTTCAACATTCATCATCAACATCAAGAGTTTGTGCATCCAAACCCTAATTCTAGTCTTAGCCCCACGCTTCCTCCATATCATCAAACAGTTGCAGCAGCAGCAGGAGGAGCTTCATCACCACACATGTCAGCAACAGCATTGCTGCAAAAAGCTGCACAAATGGGTGCAACAATAAGCAATAACAAGACTAGTACTCCTGCGCCTTCATCACATTCGCATGGCAGCTTGATGAATATCAGGCCCCACCACCTCCATCAACAGCAACAAGCTCACGTGTGTGCGGATTCCGCAAAAAACATTACAACAGCTGGTTTTGGTCTCAATTTGTCTTCACGTGAAGGCCTTGGAAGCAGTGGTGGGTCTGGCTCATTTGTCCACGGGTTAACACCCTTTGCGAATAAAGCTGCAACTGCTCCTCCTACTGCAGCAGGCTCAGGCGCCCTTCTTCAAGAAGTGATGAATTCTTTGTCTTCAGCTGTTTCATTGGATAATGTTTTTAAAGCTTCCGCGAATTTCAATGCAACAACAGCAGCAAGTCATAGTAGAAATGATGACCATCATCATCAAACCAGAGATTTCTTAGGGCTAAGATCCCTCTCTCAATCTGATATTCTCAACATTGCGGGTCTGGGAAATTGCATGAACTCTTCTTCTTCTTCTTCCTCTCATAAGCAACAACAACATACTCATCACTCTCAGAAAACATGGCGAGGTTAGGTCATGTTTGTTTATTTATTCGGCTTTAATTAATCACTTTTCCTTCTCACTTCGTTATCTCAAGCATCCAAAATGGAAGGAATCTCTCAATATGATGATAATATTCAATACCCTAGTACAGTTATTTTATAATTTTTTTCACTCTTTTTCTTTTTTTTTTTTAATTATCATTATTATTTATAGCATGTAACTCTTTTTCCATTTATGTTTTGAGTAATACTATGTGTACACATTTTTAATAAACAACTGGGTATATAGATGATGTATCATCATGTGATTGAGTGTTACTTTATCTTTAATTCAAAATCATCTAATCACATGGTAATATATCATTTGTGTATCCAACTTTTCTACAAAAAATGTGTATGCATAATTTTATTATTTTATTTTATATTTATATTAAATATGTGTGTACCTTAATAGAATCACATGAGATCCAAAATATATGCATTGCAAGATAGATATTAATTAATCATGCAATAAAATAAAATAACAGTAAATCTATGCATATCCACTTTAAATACACAAATAGGTATACATTTGATATATGTCATATATGATTGGATAGTGTATATCTAATCATGTGATAACACACATAAGTATATACCTATTTGTGTACTTAAAGTAAGTATGCATAGTCTTACTAATAAAATAATCAAAACTTGAAGTCCCTTTTGTTATTCCTATCTAACATAATTATTTTCAAGAATCCTTTTGCAAATTTGGTATGAGTTGACACTATATATGATTAGTGAAATAAACATATTAGCTTTACAGCAACTAAGACAAGTTAATTTAGAGTAATTTAACCCTTTTATGCAAAAGGCAAAATCTCTTATGAACAATGTAATGTGTACCTATTTTTGGTATATAATTCGTATACACAGTTGATGTGTTATTATATAATTAGATATTGTTTTATTTTTAATTTTAAATTACTCAATTATATAATGATACATTATCTAAGTATACAAATTATATACTAAAAATAGATGCATATAATTTTATTGAGCTCATATTCTTTGTAATTAACCCACTAATTAATAATCCTTGATATGCTTTGGTGGATCGCACTTAACCATCACAAAAATAGACATTCTCTCTCTCTCTCTCTCTCTCTCTCTCTCTCTCTCTCTCTCTCTCTCTCTCTCTCTCTCTCTCTCTCTATATATATATATATATATATATATATATATATATATATATATATATATATATATATATATATATATATATGATATTAATCATCTTATAATATGTCATTGAAGAGATGTAATATGAATAAGTGTGTTGAAATGAATTAAAGCATTGGATTCTGAAATGTAAGGATGTGCATAAATAGAAGTGAAAGTTTTTGAGCTTAGGTATATATGACAATTTTTATTATAAAAAGGAGATGATGTTTGACACCTACTATGGGTGCAAGTGGGACTCAATCCCGAGGGAAGATCACTCAATGTCATTGCCCTACATGCTACACACAGATAACACTATGATGTGAATATAATTAGGCCAAATGAGTGTTTCCCACCCAAAGTTTAGTGTAAACACAAACTTTCACTCATTAATTATCAAAAATTTAAATATCTACTATTATGTTAAATTTTATTATTATTATCAAACGTAAAATTGTTATTTATTAAAAATATTTTAAAACTTAAAAATTTATCACATTTTCATTCCCACGTTTAAAAACTAACAAAGTCAACCCTATCGAAACTTTGAAAAGCTTACATTACTCCCTAGGTTTTTGTAGCAATTGCCAACAGTCAGAGACGACGACAGTGGTGGCATTCTGCCACCCTCTTGGCTTATCTCTCAATCGCGGTCCATTGCTAACTATCATCAGCCATCTTCTCCTCTTACCAACAGTGTGACAAAGATACTGAAATCTAGGTTTTTTCATCACGTCGTCGTACGAAGAAGAGATCTTGGTGTCTTCGTTGCTTCGCCGTGAGACAAAGAGACAAAGGCTTCTTTGTCACACAATGAAGAGATCTAGATCTCAATCTCTCCTTCATGACGTCGATGAGGGGAGAAGATGGTTAGAAATGGAGCACAGCTGAAAGAGAAACCCAGAGGGAGGGAGAACGTTGTCATCTCCGGTTGTCGACAACTGTTGCAAAAACCCTAAGAAAAATTTTGATTTTTCAAACCTTGGGTGGGTGAAGGTGGGGTAAAATTGTTAGTTTTAAAACTTGGTGGGGGTAAAATGTAATGAATTATCATTTTAAAAATATTTTTATTACATAACAATTTTACCCCTAGTAGTAACATTAAAATTTAATAGAAAAGTAGGCATTTTAATTTTAAATAGTTAATGGATAGAAAATTGAGTTTGCACCAAACCTTGAGTAGGAAATAGTCATGTATCCACATAATTATCGAATTGAATTACAACTTTGGTTTTTAATTAAAATTCAATTATAAATAAGTAAATTAATTAGGTGAGCTTTCCTGGAAAAAGATTAAAGAAATGCAAGAAAATACATGAGAGATTAAGAGTTAATTATAATAGTTGATGTGATTTGCCCGTGGGTTAGAGTTAATGACCTAATTAAGAATCTCTCTCTCTCTTTTTGTGTTATTTTTGGGATGTTAAAGAGAAGAAAAGTGAGGTAAAATGTGTATATATATAAAATTACATTTATAATAATAGAGAGAGAGAGAGAGATTAAGTAATGAAGTAGAAATGATATTATTATAGGAAAGGTATGATTAGGTTATCATAAGAAAAGGTAGTTCTGTGAAAAGTTATAAAAACCAGAAATGTGAGAAAGAAAGAAAGAAAGAAAGAAAGAAGGAAAGAAAGAAAGATGCTTATCCCTGAGATATTGCATTGTAAGGTCAATTTAAATACATGTGACGACTAACTTTGAAAGTGGTGGCTGGCACCTGTCATTCATTAGTTTTTAAGAAATATGTGATATATATATATATACACACACACACCACAAAACATAAACTTTATTTCCCTTCTAAATATATTAAAAAAATGAAAAATGGACAACTTTGTTGATCAATGGAGTTGTTAAATCGCAGCAAAAAAGATGCAATCTCGTAGGAATCACAATCACACCTTTTTGAAAGTAATTCAGGCTAAATCACACTTAAAAAAAGTGTGATCTAACCGAAATTAAACTTAGAATGGTGTGATCTTATTAGCTCACATTTGTATTGTGCAATCCTATGACTTAACAGCTAATAGAATTACACATTTTCAAGTGAGATTTAGGCTAAATGGCACTTGGAATGATGTAATCTCGTCAGACATGTATCAAAAAATGTGCAATCCAATAATATTTATTTATTTTGTGATTCTAACTATTGAATTAGATCAAATTATTCTTTTAAAGGAAAGCGATAATTTTAAAAAATATAATAGTTATAAGTAATATAATAGTTTACTTTTTTTTATCATTGTGTAAAATCTCTTGCCTCGGAAGTAATGGATTGTCATTAAAAATGTAGGCTCAAATTTTAAAAATATCAAAATGTCTACACCTAAAATTTTTTTTTTTTATATATATGGTACTCATTTATTTTTTAAAATTTAAACCAAGTTCCTAAAGGCTGCGTTGCAATAGAAGATTTTTTTTTTTAAATTTTTTATGCAATATTGTTGTCTGAAATTATGTTTTTTTAATACATAATTATCTATATACGTAAGTCCAGATTATAAAAAATTATGAACATATGCACTTAAGAATATAAATATACACACACAGATACACACACCATCTAATTTTTGTTGCATAAACGCATGACATCAGACATAACATATCTATACCCATCAAATATGCTTTTTCTTTTCTTTTTTTAACCCTAAGGGTTAACAAAATTGATGGAGAATTTAAACTTTCAATGTAAAGGTTTGAAATTGAGTTTTTGTCACACTTATGAAACTTTTTACTTGATGCAGTGGTGTTCCTTGGATTTATTCATTCAACAAATAATGGGTGAAGTCCCCAGTGCAGTAATTATGAGTTTAATCACCTGGCCGATTATTAAAAACATTTTTTTTTTTTGGGTCGGGGGTATTTGAAATTATATGTGGCATGCATTCACTTTATATATTTGGAGATTGGGAATGTGTCATGTTTATCATAATATTTCTGACATACATGCATGTAAATGTATAGCACTTTGTCTTGTTGGTAATGGAGTGAAGATAAAAAAGATAGGAGTGGTGGGCTACAAGAGAGCAAGAAATCACATGCTCCAAACCCACATAAGTTATTTTTTCTGATATATGCAATATGAATTGCTTTATTTGTTATTGTTGGGAGCTTTTTGTCTGGTGATGGCATCTATATATATCTCTCTCCAAAAGCTGGCCAATAAAGGCCAATTAAAGCGGAATGTGTAAGGCTTGAAGGTCTCTCTGTGTTGTTTAATTTGGGTTTACGTATTTTGATAGTGGGTGGTGGCGCATGGCTAAAAACCGATTGACTTGTCATTCCAAAAGATGCTCCTGCCTTTGTGCTAATAACAGTACTGTACCTTTTTCTTTGACTTATCCTTTCTCTCTTTCTTCTTTTTGTTTCTGTTTTTACCTTGGTTACTGACTTTCACGTGTTAATCAAAGGTAATTTCTGTACTGGATGTCTTTTATAAACCCTACTTTTCATCCTACATTGAAGTTTTTATGCAAAAGTTTATAAGCATGCTTTTTTTTTTAAACCAGAAATCTTTAGGCTTTATAAACCTGAGTTCAAAATTGGAGCTTCCCCCAAACTTTAAAATCTTTGAGAAGTGATAAATGATGATCTTTGATCATATGTGTTCATGACGGGGATACAATGCCTAATTTACAAAAACACTTTAAGAGCATATAACTAATTTTGTAAAAACAAGCAAGACAAAGCATCAAAGTTGATATATATGTACCGAATGTTGCTTGTTTACATCAGAAAACATTTTCCACAAGCCTGATTGGTGCTAGAACAATGTTGTTGCATGTGTTGATGCAAGAAGAAATTGCAACGACCAGATGATGCAATAATCCAAAATTATTACGCAAGAAATATGGTGAAAATGAACATAAAGTAGTTTGGTAACACAGAAAAATTTTTGAAGTAGTTTGGTTGCCGAAGCTAAACTTACGGTCACTATAATTTTATGGCTCTTTGTTTTAGAATATGTTCATGGGAAACAAGTACATAGATTTCTTTTTTTATGTTTTGGTTCTTCCTTTCAGTGGTTAATTAGAGTTCAAAGAATTATCCAAGGAATCAAAGAGAGGATGCAAAGATTTTAAAAAATCCCTTGCCCTTGTACCCTCCTGCTTTGTGGCCAAGTAATGAGGGCATTATAATGATCTAAGGACACATAAGCTTTTTACTTTGCTAAGTCTACGTGTCCATTTGATCTAGGTGATACATGTACAGTCATGATCAATGCATGCTAGAGGTTGTAAGGTGTTGCGCCACCACATTACATCTAATGCAATACATATTATCTGATCAACTCATCCGTTTTACATTTAATGTACTACCAAAACGATACATCCATTTTGCATTAAATACAACATAGTTCACTTAGTCCTAATGGTGATTATTATGTCTAATTGCATATTTAGACAACTTGAACACCTTGTCCGTTGGTGGACACGTGATCATGATCAAACAACTTCGATCTTTTCTCACTTGAAGGGGATGTGCTTTGTCCATTGCTTCGGGATACAAACTCAAATATTCGCACTTCTCTAAAAAAAAAATTGACAATAGCAAAAGAAAAATAAATATTCAATTGTTATAAATACTATGTTAATAATTTTAACAACTAATTATTTATACTCTAATTAAAAATAAGTAAACTAAAGACTTTTACAAGTGAAAAATTATTATTAAAAATCTATTTTTTGTCACTAAAAAGTTTTAACAACGAAAAAATTTTGTCATTGCTAATTGTTACTTTTAACGAGAAAAACTATAATGACAAATAATGACATAAATATTTCCCTCATTAAAACTTTTTAACAATGAAAAATAGGTTTTTAACAATTATTTTCTCTTTATTAAAATCATAAATTTATTTAGTTATAATGAGACTAAAAATAATTGGTCAATAAAATCATAAAAATAATAATTATTACGACCAAATATTTACCCATTCATTATTTTTCTCTTGCTTTATTAGTTTTTTTTTAGTGGTTTGAGATAACATGTGTCTAGGTTACATGAATTATGCACACAATTCTAGTAATTTGTTAACTCGTTAGATTTTTAGGAATATCATCGAATATCTATCAAGTGATAGGTAGACACTACTTAAAGAACAATTCTCGAAGGGTTAAGTTTACCCAAATGATTATTGCCCCTAGGTTTCTACCCAAATGTTAAACTCTTGCGTGGATGTGTAACATTTGGGTAACATGTTACACATTTGTCTTGTGTGGACGCGTAACATGTGTATAGCTAAGTCTCATACACATAGCAATAATGACTCTTGTGAAGTTCCCACTTTGCATTTAATGAGGGGCAAGCCTTGTGGATTGTGCGCTTATCATATATTTTGGGAATGTGTTTTACAATGGTTCATGAATACCCATTAGATCATTAACACTTGATGACGATTTTATTTGGATAGAAAGGATTTTCCCTCACTCAAAGGCCTTTGCCTATAAATTGTGTCTTGAAAGTAGTTTTCCACTTCTTTATTATTACATTTGAAAAAGAAAAACCAACAAATTTCTTGGCTATTCAACTTCCAAGTCTTGCACTTCTTTGATCTTTTCCTTCCATTATTAGAAACTTTTTAATCTTGTATTTCACACAAGAATGAAGTACCTAGAAGTAGATGTTTATTTTATACATAACAAGATCTCTCAAAAGTAGAGGTGCCGATGGGTCCGGCTGGCTCAGGCTCGGCCCATCGGGCTAACGGGTCGGGCCTAGCCTAAAGACCAAACAGTGATGTGCTTTCGGGTCGGGCCGACCCATTAATATATGAAGGCCCGACCCATATATAAATGGGTCGGGCTTTAAATATTTTTAAACAAATTATTTTTCAAATTATAAAACATAAATAAATATATATTATAATAATATTTAAATAGATTGAATTCATTTGATACTTGATCTATTTATAATATTTTGTAATGATAAAATTAAAATAAAAATAAAATTATAAACACAAAGAATTATTATTTATGAATTCAGATATCTTCTGAAAGATAATTAATAAGAGAAAATGAGATTGAAAATATAATAAAATAATTGAGATTAGAGATTTGTAAATGAAAGTAAAAATGAAGAAAAATTAAATAGGTTTATATAAAATAAATTAATTAATTTAAAAATTTAAAAAATAAATAAAGGCCAAGGCTTCTTGCTACAAGGCAGAAGCCTTGTTTGGCTTCTACCTTGCGGCAGAAGGCAGAAGACAGAAATTCTGCCAGCTAAAATTTAAAAAAAAAAATATTTAAACAGTATCGGGTCGGGCCAGCCCACGGGCTTAATATTAAAGCCCGAGGCCCGACCCAGTAGGCCCATGGGCCTAACCCAGCATGCTACAGTACCGGGCCAGACTTTTTCGTGTCGTGTTTTTTTTCCGTGTTTCGTATTGTGCCTTCATTCAACCCGGCCCAATTGACGTGTCTACTCAAAAGTAACTACTTTATCTTTTTACGACAGACCAACTTATTAATATACTCACAAAAGCTTTGTCATAAAACCGATTTAATTAATTGAAGAACAAGTTAAGAATTTTTTAAAAAATAGCTTAATTTGAGGGAGAGTACTGGGGATAAAATTAAGATAACATAATCTTAATTTAAATTATTTCTATTTCAAAAGCATGATAAGATTAATTTTGTTGTAACAAAATCTTCGTATCTATGTATTTCTAGAAGATCAATCATAATAGAAATATAACTTTTTTGTCTAATTTTATGTGGTATCAAAACATTAGTCTAACAACACTCTTTCCATATTTTTTTTGTTCTTCTCTTCTATCAATCTATGAGAACCAAAGTTATCATCACAATTGCTACCTCTGGATCTCTTCTTTCTTCAAATAATTTTTTTCTTCCATCTCCAAATGTTTCTCAAGAACTCTTGATCAAACCCAACTCATCTAATTATCTTTTTATGAAAAACACAAACTTTTACCTTTACTAAAAGGCTATAATCTAATCCATCAAATAAATGGTTCTTAAGAGACTCCTCTTATCAATCTATCAAATGGAGATCTAAATCCTACCTATTTAATTTGGTTAAGACAAGATCAAATTAGTTTGAGCTGGTTGATTACATCAACTTCAAAAAGCTTACTTACCCAAATAGTTTCAGAGGAGACCACATATTCCTCCAGGACCCAATTAGCAACAATTTATGTCTCTGGCTCATGAACACTTGTGCAACATCTTAAAGGAGCATTGCATAAACTTTCTAGAGGGAATGATCAATTACTAGCTATATGGAACGTGTCAAAAGCATTGTTGATCAATTGACTACACTAAATAGTCCTATCAATAACAATGATTTAGTTGGGGCAATCCATAAAAGCTTGGGTACGGTCTATCTTCTTTTTGTACATGTTGCGGAAGTGTGCCTTGAACCATTTTCCTATGAATACTTATAATAAATAATTGTAATTGAAAAATGATGGTTTTACTACTTTAGAGGTTGTTCTGCCTATTACACAATATAGAAATCACCAATCATACTTCTCTTCATCTAGAGGTGGTGGTCGAAATTCTCAAAGGGGTGGAAGAGCTAGGGGACGTAATTATACACTTGATAATTACAATTTTGCTTCTTCTGAGAATTTTTCCAACAATAAAATTAGAGTTATGATCATAGGGGCATAAATTTTTTTTTAATTCCTCTTCCACTATGAATGCAAATTTGATTAAATTCTATAATTGCCAAGGATTTGGGCATATTGCTTGTACATGCCCTAGTCTGAAATTTTAAATAGCTAGCTTCACATCCAATTCCCTTCAAGTTTGTGTCCTATTTAGCGTCAACTACCAATTTTGTTAACTCTCAAGCTTAGATTGCTAGTTGTGGAATGAATCATCTTTACAAGGCATTGATGAGATCACAACAGGTGATGGTAAAAGAATTTCCATCTCTCACATTGGCTCTTCTATAATTTCACTCTATTGGGTTTGGTCCACCCTAGTAGGTTGACTTGACCCAAGCCCAATATGCATTTACATTTCCATCCATAGCAGTTGAGAGAGGTTGAAAGCAGCTGAGACCTTATTTAAAAGTCCCAAAACTACCACTCAACTATCCAATTAATGCAAAATAGACACAAAACCAAAATCAAAGGATTGTTCTTTTCTTCTTCTTCTCAGTTATCTTTCAAAAACAAAATACACAAACTATGTTGTGGATACGAATTAATACTCCGCATCAAGTCTAATTTGTAGAATAACAATCAAAATCATAGAACTTCAATCTGGGTATGTAATTTGATCTTGTATTTTAATTTCTAACACACTCAATAATAATTAATTTTTTCTTAATGATATCTTATGTCACTACATGAAATTTTTCTTTCAGTGATGAAAAACAATTCGAAAAAATATATTGTCATCATAAAATAAGTTTTTGTGACAAAGGTTGAATGTTTATCACTACATTCATTGAACAATATGATTATTTGAATTGTATTAAATTGTGACATCTATTTATCATTAGAAGTTGTAATAATAGTATAATAGTAACAAAAATTATTTGGCACAATAATTTTATCTATAGTTTTTTTATGGGAATTTTTCACGCCAAAAAAATTTTATAATATGATAAAATATTTGTCACTAAAAGTTATTATGATTAGTTAATTAATAACAATCGTAAACACATCACCATAACAATAGTTATTGTAACGACAACTTATGTAGTAATCATGGTATGTGGAAACATGTTGTGGCAAGATAATTTGTCATATGAAGTCGTGAAAATATAGTTAAAATAATAAAATTGATATTGTCATAATAAGACATGTTTATATGTAAAGGGAAAATTAGACATTAAAACAAAATGGATAATATGACAAAAATTATCATCAACATACAATTATTATAACCAATAAAATATGACAATTTTAAACTCGTCATTATAATAATATTTATTGTGACAACAATTTTTTCCTCAACGCAATATACTAAACAATGGATAAACTACTTAAGTAAAAATATATCGTGACATGATAGTTCGTCATATTAAGTCATGAAAATATTATAAAATTATGAAATTTATATTGTCAAAATAAAACTTGTCTATATACAAAAGAGGGAAGATTTGGCGTCAAAATAAAATGGATAATGTAACAAAACTTATCGTCAATATACAATTATGATTAACAATTAAATTAATGATAATTGTAAACTTGTTACTATAATAATATTTATTATAATAACAACGTGGTTACAATATATTAAACAATTAATGGATGAAACATTTAGGTGGAAACATGTTGTGACAAAATTATTTATCATACTAAGTCATGACAATAAAATTAAAGTGATGAAATCAATATTGTTACGGTAAGACATATTTATTTTTAAAGAAGGGAAGTTTAGTATAAAAAAAATAGTGATGTGACAAAATTTTTTGTTACTATAACATTATTGTATGCATTAATCAATGATGATTGTAAACTTGTTACTATAACAATATATATATTGCGACAACTTAAGTAATCACGGTATGTTAGACAATAACAAAGTCATTTAGGTGGAAACATGTTTTGACAATATAATTTGTCATACTAAGACATGAAAATATAATTAAAATGACGAAATTGATATTCTCATGATAAGACATATTTATATGCAAAGGAGGGAAATTTTGACACCAAAACAAAACGTATAAAATGACAAAATTTATGGTCAATTTATAATTATTGTGACAAATAAATTGATAATAATTGTAAACTTATCACTCCAACAATATTTATTGAGACAACAGCTTTAAATAGTCACGAAATGTTAATAGATTAACCATTTAGATGGAAACATGTTGTGACTAGTTTATTTGTCATGTTTTGTTGTGACAATAAAATTAAAGTGACTTATTAATTGGTAAATGAGAGGAATTGTTAAGATAAGACATATTTATGATAAATAAGGGAAATTGTACAACAAAAAAATAGTAATATAACATAAATTTTTTGTCATGACATCGTTATTGTTATTGTGATGTATTTATTCATGACAATCGTAAACTAGTCACTATTACAATATTTGTTGAAACAATAATATAGGTAGTTACGATATATTAGACAATTAATAACTAAACTGTTTAGAAGAAAACATGTTGTGACGAAATTATTTGTCATATTAAATCATTAGAATATAATTAAAATAATCAATGATGTTATCATGATAAGACATATTTATATAGAGCGAAATTTTGGCATTAAAATCACTATTGATAAGACATGTTACGACAAGATGATTCATCGTATTTTTTTGTTAATTAAGTAAACAATAATTTAATTGGTTGTCTATTATATTATATATTTTTTAATTTTTAATTATTTAACAATTTTTATTATTTTTTATGAATCAACATACTTGTGTTATCCACAGCTCTCGACACAACCCTACATAGCCTATGAGCTTGGTATAACTCGTAATTTTGTTGGTCATGCCCATGTAGACTGTGCCAAAAAAGACTCAAGCCATGTTGTAAGCATCTAAACACAAATTAAAATAAAGTCAAAATCTTACTTATACATGTTCATTGATTTTTTATTATTTTAATAAGAAATCACATCTAATTGTCTTTTTCTACTAACACAAAGTTTTGACGTCCCCATCAACATCCCTTATATTAATTAATAAACAAAACCAATCAATCTAACCATACTCATATAAATTGGTTTTCAAAGGTAAAAGGTGTTTGAACCCTTTTGTAGTTTTATTTAATTTGTATGAAAACTAACGGTGTCAAAGGGGTAATTTTAGCATGAACCATATGGGGCTGACACTAAAAATTACAGATTGTATTAGGTCCATGAGTTTAGTGGGTCATCCATCAGGTTATCAGATTGGGACTGCAAGCCACCCAACACAACCCGCTAAAATATATTTAAAAAAAATGTTTTTAAAAAATTAATTAAAAATTGAAAATATTAAAAATGACAATTTAATGGGGTGGCCCGCGTGCTTAAGGGCCATGGGGCATGACCTTAGGGGCTGATGAGCATTCTTGGTAGGTCTGTTCTGTTCTGTTCTGCTTCCTGAGGACGAATCTCTGGAGGCTGAGCGAAGCATCAGTATTCTGGGAACAAATTGTGGCCCCTGGCTGCTGAACTGTTGCCTTAAAAACTGTGAATCCCGTATGTGCTGCACCAACTTTCTTCCATTATGGGACATAATTCTTATAACCCTGTAAGCTTCACTCAACCATAACTTGGATTTTTATTTTCCTTTGCTATGATTTTATGCCCTATTTTTCTTCTTTTACTTCTTTCATGTCAAATTAATTTGGTTTAATTTTAAACTGAAAGCAACTCTTTCATATGATTTCTAAATTAAGAGTAGTGTTAGTTCCTACCTAGCATCCGCTGCCATTCTTTTGTTTTATTCTCTTGAAGAAAGTGAGGGTTGGTAGTCCAAGAGATTTTGGTCATGGAGTAAATATTTGGACTGCCATATTTTGTGACCCAAATTAGTAATATGGACCATGGTTGGGCTTCCAAATGATATATTTTGAGTATGATGCTGTTTAAATGTAATCTCAATTATTCTTTCATCAAATATATTAATTTAATGTGTTTTAATTGTGAAATACACACATTAATAATTATCCTTAAAAGATAGTTTGATTGACAAAAATAGAAACAAATATATATATATATATATATATATATATATATATAATAATAATAAATATATAAAATTATAGAAACAAATAAATTGTTATAATAATTCCTAATAAACAAGCCTTGCCACACTTCAATGATCAAACTTGAAAAACTCAACACAAACACATATATAAAAAATATAAAATATGTAATAATAAATATATAAAATTATAGAAACAAATAAATTGTTATAATAATTCCTAATAAACAAGCCTTACCACACTTCAATGATCAAACTTGAAAAACTCAACACAAACACAAACATTAACCATATATATATATAAATATATATATATATATATATATATATATATATATATATATATATATATATATATATATATCATAAAAATCTTATTTATTTATTTTAAGGCAAACCAAAATAGGTTGAACTTTTTGATAGATCAATACAAACTTAGGTACACTAGTAGTAACAAAATCAAATCAATAAAATTATATGTATAATTTTTATATACAATTTTATACACAAATAATAATGTGTCACTATGTGATTTAGAATTATTTTATCTTTAATTTTTAATTATTTAATTATATAATTATATATTATTATTTATATATGAAGTTATATACATAGTACTACACTAATAAGGTAAGTCTAATGGGATATAGACAGAATGTGTTTGGGTCCAAGCTAACGCAGCCTATCTACTTGTTGCTTAATTTATATTTTTGAAGTCTTAAAATTTGTGTGAAATGTTATTTAATTTTAATTCTAAGATCATGTTTATCCCATTACGTCTGAAATCCCAAAAATAGATGAAATTAAAAATTTTATTGAAATAATAAGGCCAAAGGACTATTTCCCACCCAAAGTATACTGGTTTTTTAAGTTTCTCTTCATTAATTTACACACTCACGAATGGTTAAACTTAACAATTTCAAAGGTATAATTATTAGTTTATCTGTAATATTAAAAATAAATTTAAATTTGATTTTATTTATTTCTCCTCCAAATCCTAAAAACTAACCATTTTTCTTTAACCCAAGTTTTCAAAAACAACATTTTCCCCCTAGGGTTTTCAAACTTTCAGATTGAATTTTTCGATGATGACCAACGATCCCCAGGTGGCGTCTCTTCCTCTCCAACGTCTCCTCCTTCTGACTGTGCACCTTTCGGTCCTCTTTGACGTCATTGTTGATGAAGACGAGTCGTTTTTATAGACGACGACGTCGAGGAGAATAGGAAGGAGGACGACTAGAAAGAGAAGACGTCAGAGAGAAAGATATGCCACCTAGAGATCATCGATCATCGTCGAAAAATTTAATCTGAAAGTTTGAAAACTCTAAGGGAGAAATGTTGTTTTTGAAAACTTGGGTTGGAGAAAAATTATTAGTTTTTAGGGTTCAGGGGGGAAAATAATATAACTAATGAACTTAATTAATTTTAACCACTCATAAATAGGTAAATGAGATTTTCAAAGTTAATGGCGGAAAATTTGAGAAATTAACTTACTTTGGGGGGAAATAAGTCCTTTGGCCAAATAATAATAGTAATAATAGAAGAGTAGGATATGGTAAGCTAAGGTGGAGAAAAGGAGTTATATCTTTGTCTTTGTTATAATCAAATAATTGAGCAGTGAAAGTTGTAAGTTAGGTTAAGGTTCACCTGGGCTGTCTTTGAATAGAGACCAAAATGTCTGCAAGTTCATGTGTAACCTTTTGGTATGATTAGATACGAATGAATTAAAACAATGTTATTTTAGTATCAAACTTAACTCGAATCGAATCTATCTCTTATTTGAGTCCTCTTCATTTATGTTGCAATGTCCACTACTTTTAAGACCACTTTCTACTTTGCACCTTTATTCGGACCATTTTCAATTCTAGCTCTGCCCTTGCCCATATACCATTCATATAATAAGATTAATTACAAATCACTAATGTTAGAATTTAGTTTCCTAATTTAAGTAAATTTTATTTTATAAAATTATTTACACAATGTCTAAATACTCTAAATAAGGTGACAAAATATATTTGTATTTTATATTTTTTCAAATAATGTGATGTAAAATTTTATAAACTCTTATATAAAGTAACTGCAAAAGCACATGAATTATGGCTCTCTTATTTTCTTATTTGATCTCCTATGTTCTTTGTCGTAGATATAAATTAAAAACAATTTATAGAGTGAGCCGTGTAACCATTTTGAGAGTGACTTAAATTTAATCAGATGCAATAAAAGCATTAGATTTTGGTTTCAAAACTTTTCCAATAATTTGGCTTCCATTTATATCTATGTCATCTCATTTGTCTTTTTGTATAACTCGATCATTTTCTCTTATATATTCATTTAGAGTATATAAATTTTTATATATAAATTTATGTATATTACTCAATTCTTAATTCAAAATTATTTAATCACATGATAACATATATAAATATATTTATTTGTGTATTTAAAATAAGTACATATAATTTTATTGTTTTTTATAAACAGTATTGGACCGGATTGGGCCAACCCATGGGTATAATATAAAGACCCAAGACTCGGCCTATCGGCCCATGGGCCCAACCCGATACTCTACAATACCGGATTGGGTTTTATCATGTCCGGGCTTTTTTTTATGTTTCGGACTGAACCTCTATTCGATCTGGTCCAATTGATGTGTCTAGTGAGAAACAAGTAAAGTTAATCAAAAAATGTCTGTGAATTGTCTTATGTTTATGATAAAACATTTAGAAATAGATTTTCATTTTGTATATGACACGGCTTTCAAAAACAACTACAAGTTCTCTATGATATATTCATAAAGGTTTTGTCAAAAGAACCGGTTTATTCTTGAAACATGAGTTGAGAAATTTTGACAAAAATAGTTCAACTTGAGAAGAAGTAACAGGGATAAAATTAAAATAACATAATCTTAATTCAAATAATTTGTATTTCAAAAGCTTGATAAGATTGCGAGTCAGAGATATTGCAAAAACCTCTTTGTATCCATGTATTTATAGAAAGTAAATGATAATAGTAAGAGGTGGTTGCGAGTCAGAGAAGCAGCCGAGGCACCCAAGTTCTCCATAGTCCATATGATATTGTGGGCAAATTTATGGTGGATGCCCAAAGAGTGGTTAGGTTTGACTGTGTACTACAAACACAGGAGCAAGTTACAGACCAAATGTAATCAAGCTAAAAAGGCAAGCAAGTCACAGAGAGACTGACCGTTCATATTGTCTCTATGGATACTCAAATTAAAGCGAGTAACCCTCTCTAGAATTGGCAGAATATGAGGGATTAACCTGTCACTTGAAGTTTTTATAACACAAATACTTAGGGATATTAAATTTTCAAAAACTAATAAAATCTCCCCTCACATAATCATATATAATCTCTAAATATTTATGAACAACAAACTCAAATTCTGTTCTAGCAAACACAATCTTTAGACTCATTCTTGAAAACCCAAAGTTTATAATTAGAAATTAGGCTGATTGTAATTTCCCACTCGGATTTTGATAAAAAGACATTTCTCACTCTTAAAGTTTGAAAAGTTCATTTGGACACTTGTTATCTGTTTTTGTTAATGAAAACTGTTTATGTGAAACGGCAAAAAAGTACTGTTAATTACCTTGACAAACCTGCACTCCCCTCTCCACACAATTTTGGCACCCATCATTGAGCCCCCCTATGCACCCCTTCTCAGGTTTTTCTTGATTTAGTTTGTTGCAGTGACATGGATGGACTTTAAGTAAAAGAGTAATTTTTTTTTCCCCCTTTTTTTTTTCCTGGAATTGGGTTTGCTTTTCCGATGGTAGTTGGTTTTTGTTTGTAGTGGTGAATGTAGGTTTCACTTTAGAGTAATACTATGTGTACCTATTTTTTATATACAATTTATGTATACAGTGATGTGTCATCAGGTAATTAGATGATTTTAAAACATGTGTCATCATATGATAAAGAAACATCCAATCACATAATAACACCTAATTTGTGTACATAAATTATATACCAAAAATAGGTATACATAGTTTTATTGTTCACTTTATTTCTTATTTCATTACTAGATGCACTAACAATATTCATTACAGAAATTAATGCTGAACTTGGGTTTGTCTCACTTCCATTTCTCATCTTTAAATACAATTAACATTTTTTTTTCTTTAAAAGCAAAAGTGCATTAAGAAAGGAAGAAAAAACACGCGAGCCTAAAGAGGCACCCAGCCACAACCTAAGCTCACCTTACCCATCGGCCAAACAGCAAGAGAGACTAGAAGGGCTAAAACCAGCAACACCACCCAAAGGGCAACACTAAAAGAAACAAATGGGACACGCAGGCTTGCCCAGGAAACAAAGAAATACAAATATTAAGATAAGAACAGACCACCAACGCTGAAGAAAACAACAAAAAGAAGAGGACACGAGAGCAATCGGCTTGGAATGAATTTTGAAATAAGAAAGGGGAGGTTGAATGGGCGGGTCTGGTGTGGCACAAGAAGATGATTCCAAGATATTCCATTATTCTTTTGCTGGCTATTAGACAAAAGTTGACGACAATGGATAAGCTTTTGACGTATGGGATTGTGTCTACTCCAACTTGTGTGCTATGTAATAGACAGGAGGAAGATATCAATCACTTATTCTTCCGGTGTGGGTTCAGCTATTTTATATGAGAAAAGGTTCTTGAAATAAGCAATTTTAGCTATGGGGATCAAAATAGGGAAAGGTATATCGAGGACATTTGCTTAGAGTGAAGGGGAGACAAGTAAAGTTCTTGATGGGGAGGTTGTGTCTTGGTGCTACAGTCTACGTCATTTGGAGAGAGAAAAAACTGAACTTTTGCTAGAGGTAGTCAAACTAAAGAAAGGATAATCGATAATGTTAGGAGAATTGTGCAAGATATGGGCGCTGGGCTTCTTAAGGTTCGGCCAACCATGAGCAATGTGTTAATAGCCAAAATATGGCGATTACCTATGTGCATTTTCAAATGAATCTGCAGACACAATTCCCGGATTGATGGTGCTGGGATGTTTTTTTGCCCTCTTACTGGTGTTTTCTTTTGCAGGTGTTGCCCCTTTTGGCTTTATTTTGCTGGTTTGCTTTTTGGTCTCCAGTGCTTGCTTCTTTGCCCTGTTTTGGAATCCAGTCTGAGATCTAGAGTATAAGCAAATGGTTCTTGCTTTCAAAGTGCGTTTCCTTCTGCCTGGTCCTGCCTCCAGCCGTTGCTTCCTTTCTGGTCCTGAGCTTCAGTTGCCTCTGCTGAAGTGTCTCTGTGTGGGTTGCTGGTGTGTTGCCTCTGTGCCAAGGGCATCTGGTGTTCATTTTCTTTTTCCTGTGCTGGGGCTTTCCTCCCGTGTGGTATGCCTGGCTGTTGTTACTACAATATCCAGTTTCTGCAGCAAGCTCTCCATTGCTGCTTCTCTCCCTGGTGGTTTTCCCGGTTCTCCTGCCAGGATTTTCTGCAGGTTTTAAGCTCTTCCTCTTTCAGAGTGTTCTGATTTCCCTGGGTGCCAAGTTTGGTTATGTGCTCTAAAATTACCCAGCTTTTTCTGTGCGTCCTAGTTTCAGTTGGTTTATCTCCAGGGTCGCTGCTTCTCCCACAGCAGCTCCTGACCCATTATTCTCCTATGCTTCAGCTCCAGCGCCTTCTTCTGTCCTGCAGTTTGATTCCAGTCTCTGTCTCCCTGTGAACAACAATTAACATTGTTTTGTTAGAGGCAATAATGAGAGAAATTGTGACAATTAAAGTGGGAGGTTTTACCAACTTCATTAGCTCTCATTTTTAACTTCCAAGTACAAGTTTGAGAAGTAAAGATTGGGTTGAGGTTTCAAACAAAGTAATGGAAGAGGAAGATTATAATGAGGAGTCTTCTACTTCATTGATGATGTTGGCGGATTTCGTGAAGAAATTTGGGGAGATATATGAGAAGATAGAAAGTAGCAGGAGGGAATAAATGTACTTGGAGAGGATGAGGATTATTTTCATAGGGAAATGGAGTCGCAGAAGAAGCAAATTCTGGACAGTGCATATCCTTGATGGAGATCGTCAGCAACGATGGAAGAGAGGGACCAAGAAGCAGCTTAAGAGAAAAAATTATATTAGATTTCTATTATTAGTTGCGAGTATTTCCATGGCTACTCGTTTCAATTGTCACCTTGGCTCCCTCGAGTTTGGGTTTGAATTGTGATTTAAAAAACTTATTAGGCTCGATTCAAAGAAGTTAATCTCAAACTTAAAAAAATATTTCTTAATTTCAAAAAATTATTTTTTAATTTATGTTTTGTAATAAAAATAATGAAAGAAATTTGAGTCATGATAAAAATAAAAAGATGTGATAGAGATATCAGTGAGTTGGGTTAGCTTTGACGTAATTTATTAAACCTATAGGTTAGATCAAGTCTAAGGTTTGCATAATAACTATTTTTCAGATCAGGTTAAGTCACAAAATTCATAAGACTCATAACTTGGCCTAATATATAGGGTCAAACGGTTATTAATTTTAATAAAAAATAAAAATTTATATTATAACTATTAATTAATTAATTAATTGTTTAACTTTTTATTAATTATGTAAATAAAAGCAGGGCACCCACATAGGCTTTGTGTCTAGGCTTAAAGTTCAAAAGATTCATCAATTTGCCTAATATACTATAGTAACGAACTGGTTTGACCTAATTGATGCCTTTAAATGTAGGTTATATTGGAATTAAGTTAGTAATTTATTTATTTGCAAAAGTATTGCATTGAAAAATAACATTTCAACTAACACATTTTATCTATTATAAATCAAAACTCAATCCAATAGTCTCACATCTAGTGTGGGGAATTTCAAGGCATAATCTTTTCATTTTTATTGTACTCCATCTTTCTTTCCTATTTTCTTTTATTAAAAATATAAAGTTAAATTTAATATTATTAAAATATCAAATCCACCTTGAATTTGTGCTCAATTTTATCAAAAACTCATTAAACTTGAATCCTTAAATAGAGCCAAACTCGAACAAATATGAGCTCAACTAATATTTACCTGCATAGGAACTACATTTGGCCTTAAAATTATTTTGATCTTGTGGTCACGCTCGGCCATTGGGTACTCAAATTGACATCCAACTCTAACATTAGACTAAACTTTAAGGACGAAAATGTTATTCGGGAAAAGATTCTCAATATTTGGAAATTTCTAAAATTAAATTTGAAACATAATTGAATAAATACAAAAATAGTCTTTTCCTCAGTGTGGCCTTTGAAAATGGCTGGCACTGTATCAGAGTCAATGACAGGGAAGACTAAATTCTCTGCAATCTCGGCAATGCGAAGGCGGCGCACCAGAATAAGAGCGTTCCTCTCCGTTATTATCTTTCTAGTGCTGTTTGGTGGCTTGGTCCCTGTGTTCGCTCCTCTTCCTTCTCTTTCACCTCTTCATCATCGGCACCTACACAAGAGGGTAAAAAGAGTCTCTCATGTTTATATGAATTGTTGTTTATTGATGGATAAAGGCTTCATTTTTATGATAAAGCTTTCTTTTTTTCATTTTCGTTTGGTTGGTGAGAACCAGGGTAAAAAAGATTGAATTTTCGATGGTTCAATTACAGGTTAAACAATTCTCTTTTGGAGGAAATTTTTAATGAATAATGAAATTTGCTCTTGAGTAATAGATTCTTGCACCGTTATGAAAGTTGGAGTTAAGTTATATTTTTTTTGGTCTTATATTAGATGAATGATCGAAAATTTGAGGTTGCTGAGGACATGTTCTGGAAAGATGGTGAGCCATTTCAGATTATTGGTGGCGATGTGCATTATTTCCGGGTGCTTCCTGAGGTATTGTTCTCCCTTGTCCTATATTTGTTTGTCTTCTAAAACTTTATTTTTCCAAGAGAGTTGGATCTCTATGATGGAATCTTATCTCTTTAATCATTTGTTATGTAGTTTTTATTATGAACTTGTTTAAAATATAACTAATCAAGTTTATTGCAATTTTTGCTTGTAAGTTTCATTTTTTTTGGCGACATGATAATGTGTTGAATATATATCTTATGATGCAGTATTGGGAGGATAGGCTTTTTCGAGCTAAGGCTTTGGGTTTAAATACCATCCAAGTTTATGTTCCTTGGAATCTGCATGAACCTAAACCCGGAAAGCTGGTTTTTGAGGGTATTGCAGATCTAGTATCATTTCTCAAACTCTGTCAAAAGCTAAATTTGCTCGTTATGCTTCGAGCTGGACCTTACATTTGTGCTGGTCAGTCTTAACATTTAGATTCTTTTCCCACTGTTAGCATGTTAAATTTACATTTTCGTTTCATGGATTATTAGTAGTAAATTAAATTCCAATATTGATATCGCTATACATCTAGAACAGCTGAAAATTACTATTTCTGCTATAAAGTTCATGTTTGTATATTTTTTTCTCTTTTATAGTTGCCATGATAACAAGTGTTTCCTTTTAAAATATCTTTTTGTTGTAGAGTGGGATTTTGGGGGTTTTCCACCTTGGTTGCTTGCCATAAAACCAGCTCTCAAACTCAGGTCATCTGATCATGTTTACCTTGGATTGGTATGTTCACCTATACTTTTGTTTGCTCAAAATTGTGTCTCATGATTTAATTTTCATACGAAGTATGTGGTAGTTTCTTTTTATGGCTTTAAATGTGACCATTCACCATGCTGTGCATTAATATGATTATGTGACGATGTGAAATGTTGTAGGTTGACAAATGGTGGGGAGTCCTACTCCCAAAGATATCTCCTCTTCTTTATGAGAATGGAGGCCCTATTATAATGGTTCAGGTATGTGGATATTTTACTACAGTAGCCTTCCAATAATGAATTTTGATTGATAAATACTGTGGAAAGTTGTTAGATCAGTATGAGAATCCAAATTCCAATGTGCAGTACTGAACTCATTACAGTTAAGCTAAAAGATGTTTTCTTCTTACGGTTTAAAGAAGCTATTGAAATTTTGAAATTACAACAATATTTTTTATGGATGATGAATCTCCATGATTTGCCAACTTGTGATGATGAATCCTTCTTTGATTGTTATTATTGCCTATGGGGAAGACCTATTTTTTGTCTTGATGTGAATGGGAGAACCTATTTATTTGAAAACTTGAACTTTAAATTCCCCACTTTTAGGTGTCTTAATGTTAATGATATTATTTTCACAGATTGAGAATGAATTTGGTTCATATGGAGATGATAAGGCCTATCTTCATCACCTTGTTACATTGGCCAGAGCACATCTCGGGGAAGAAATTGTTTTGTAAGTTGTTTTATAGACCTCATTCCAGATTATTTTCTTTTTGCGGATTATTTTAATTAACTTGAATTTAGTTTCCATTCCAACTACCTGGGTTTGAATATTTAAGACTTCCTAGTTTAAGTTCTACTGATAATTGTAGGCTATTATGTTAAATTATTCATTTGGTGTATCTAGTTGGTATTTCTATTGTTATATATGGTAGAAAGGTGTTCCAAGTGTATACTTTGAATGGACTTCTGATATTATTCTTTCCTTATTTGATTATCCATCCTTTCCTTCACTTGATTTATAGGTATACAACGGATGGAGGTACTAGGGAAACTCTCCAGAAGGGGACTATAAGTGGAGATGCTGTTTTTTCTGGTAAAGTCAATAGTAATATATTTTATTTTTTAAGTTCTGAGCATAAGGGGGTGAAACAGTGGGCTTGTTGATTTTGAATAAATTCTGTCACACAATTTTCACTAAACAATGGAGGAATTTATGCAAACAATCTAGGACCTAAAACTAGGAAATACAATAAATACTAGGAAGTGAAATAGAAAAAGGAAATATGCAATAAAAGATAAATTAAAAATATCCCAAAATAAGAAGATTTTCAATCAGCCAAATCGACCTTCCAACAGGGAATTGATACTCTTTTAAGACTCAGGAATTGCAAATATCAATCTTTGTTTGTGTTTTTTTTTTTTTTTTTTTGTGGGGGGGGGGGTCTTGTTCTCTTTAGAAGTTATACAGCAGTTGAGATACTTCATAGAAATTTTCCTTTATTTCTCTTCAAAAAGGCAAAAAGTATAGAAGCTTTCCACTGTATAACTTGATTATTACTATTATTTCTAAATTGCATACGTAACATAACTGAGATTTGCACTGGGTGTAAGTTAATATGATCTTATGGTTAAACAATATGATTTGCTATAATCTATTCTGTTTTGTGATTTGTAGCTGTTGACTTCTCTACTGGTGAAGAGCCTTGGCCTATATTTAAGTTACAAAAGGAGTTCAATGCCCCAGGGAAATCACCACCGCTTTCTTCGTAAGTGTCTCAAATTATTATTTCTGATCAATGTTTCATTGCTCATAATGCTTGTAATTTCAGGGAGTTTTATACTGGCTGGCTTACACACTGGGGGGAGAAGATGGCAGTGACTAGTGCAGATTCCACAGCATCTTACCTGGACAAGATTTTATCAAAGAACGGTTCTGCAGTGCTTTACGTATATACTATAGTTTCCCTTTTTTGCTGCTATCAAGCCGCTGTTTACTTATTGATAATTCTGACTTAGACTCATAATTTCAGATGGCACATGGTGGGACAAACTTTGGTTTTTACAATGGAGCAAATACTGGTGTGGATCAGTCTGATTACAAGCCTGATCTAACTTCTTATGATTATGTGAGAACAATATTGACTTGCTTATCAGGAAAAGCAAACTGGTTTTATGCACTGAATTGACAGTCTTATGCCCCTTTATCCTAGGATGCACCAATTAAGGAATCTGGTGATGTCGACAATGTAAAATTCAGAGGTAATTTTAATTTCTTTTTTTCCTTCTGTAGTTGGAACTTGGAATAATCTGTATTTGATTCTTTTTTCCCACTAATCTAACCATGCCATACCTGTTTTTATTCTCATTTGATATGTTTAGGCTTCCCAGATTTTTTCCTTGCCATTAATCCTTTTCTGCAAGATATTTAGTTGACAAAGACCATTCTGCTTTCAGCAATTCGGAGGGTGGTAGAGAAATATAGTGCCACATCTCTTCCTTCATTTCCTCCTGATAATGCAAAGGCAGGATATGGACCAATTCAGTTACAGAAAACAGCATTGTTGTTTGATCTACTTGATACAATAGATCCTGCAGATGTAGTTCAATCTGAAAACCCAATTTCAATGGAGTCTGTGGGTCAGGTGTGTAAGAATTTATGATCATGATTGTAAGTTTCTTTACTCTGCATTTTATAATAATCCAAGGGTGCTGAACATTACTATGGCCACATTTGGATTTCTTTTTTCACTCCAGATGTTTGGATTTCTTTTGTATGTATCGGAATATGCTGGAAAGAACTATGGCAGTAGTCTCCACATACCAAAGGTATAGATGTCATTTGATTCATATTTATGCTAAGCAATTCAGTTTCTAGTTTTGTAGCTATGTTCATTATTCTCATATGTGGTTTCAGAATTATGTAGTTAACAGACATTCAATAGATAATGCAAGTATTTTCTTTGCAGGTGCATGACAGAGCTCAAGTGTTTGTATCATGCTCATCTGGAGATAATGGTGGAAGGCCAACATATGTTGGCACAATTGAAAGATGGTCAAATCAAGCGCTTAGCCTCCCTAATGCTAGATGCGTCTCCAACATTAGCTTGTATATTTTGGTAACTGGCTTTTATCTTTCATTGAACAGTTTGCTTAGCTAGTTAGGGTTGTGGACTTACTACCCCTTTTTTTATTTAAGAAGATAGTAAACTGGAAGTATTATTAAAGATTCATGAATAAGTTGGGGATGTGAATACATGATTTTCATTATACATATGATGGTTTTTAAAGCTCATAAATGTAGAAATGCTTATTTATATTGAGTATCAATTATGTTTTGTGGCTTTTGGCATCAATATTGTAAGTTGTAACACCAGTTCACCTTGGTATTCTTGTGTATAAATAGTTATGGAACCTTGGGAACTCATGTGATTGTTTTGACCATTTTAGTGATTTCTGTCTTGGAAAGAAGTTAGCAGAACAAATGCAAACTGATTGTTTCCATGCACATGGACTATACTTGGTGTATGTTAGTTCTAATGGCTTATCTGCTGTCATCTTAATTTTATGATGCATATGATATAATAATTCTTTCCATTCCAATGTGATATATTTTCCTTCTTCAGGTTGAAAATATGGGTCGTGTAAATTATGGGCGATACCTATTTGATAAGAAGGTAAGTTGCTTATGAAGTTGGAAATTTAATGCTTGTTTCTCAAATGCATTAGATCATTGTTCAATATCATTTAGAGACTATATATCTATCTGTCCCAGCCAGCATTGTAAGCTTTGATTGTTCATGTAAGATATATGGTCATGCTGAATTTTCTTGGTTGTAACTAGAAAGTTCCTTTCTATGTCCATCGATTTGAATCTTAGTTGTTTGTGGTTGATTTTCCTGCATTATAGGGTATTTTATCTTCGGTTTATTTGGATGGGAAAGTTCTGCATGGATGGAAAATGTATCCTATTCCTCTTCACAACCTCAATGAGGTGCCAAAAATCAATACCATTCAGGTTGTATCTTCTGGATCCATTCAACAATCTGCTCGCAAAAAATTAGAACATAAACAGGGTATGACTTTAGAGCCTGAAAAGGCTGAAAGAAGCTCTATCATTTTTGTTGCATTCTTTCATTTCTGGTTCTCCAGTCAACAATGACTCTTTGCTGTTTGTATCTCCTTGACAGAGAGCCTTTCAAAAGAACCCGCTTTCTTCACTGGCCGTTTTAGTATTGATAAAGTAAACCAAATTAAAGATACATACATATCTTTCAGTGGTTGGGGTAAAGGGATTGCATTTGTCAATGAATTTAACATAGGAAGATATTGGCCGGTAAAGTTATTCCTTGTCCCATCATCTCTTGTATGTTTTCTGCAGTTGCATTTATATTTATGGTCAATTTCCTCTTAGAATCTTTACTTGGCCTCTTTTGCAGTCTTTTGGACCACCATGCAATCTTTATGTCCCTGCTCCTATCCTTCGTGATGGGGAAAATGTTGTGGTACGAAATGCTTAAATATCCTTTTGCTTTATATTTTAATAATTTTGAACTCTATATTTATGTTGGCATATAAATTAAAATTTTGATTTTCCTCTTTTAGAAGCTTTCTGGTACCTTGTAGAAGTCCAAATGAGCACAACCTAAAGCAGAAGTTTTAATATTATATTTCTGTTAATGTTCATTTTCATTATTTGCAGGCCGTATTTGAGTTAGAATCTCCGAACTCTGAGCTCTTGATACACTCAGTTGATAAGCCAGACTTCACATGTGGTTCAAGTAACTCAAATGTTCATACACTTTAACACTACCCACACTCGGGCATCCAGTTGTCTCATGCCAAGCTGACAACGCCGAGAAGGTAGAGTTTGACATATATACATTATCAGACCTTCTGAATCTTGCACATGCACAGTATTTTATTACCACAACTATTACATCCCATCCCCGTGGAGAACATATTGGATGATCGACAGTACTTGAATAGAGACAAGCCTGTCGATGTGGAGAAGAATCTGATTTGGGAAAACCGTTGTATAGTCTGTATGTGCACAGTATGACTCTTTTAACATTTTTTTGGCAATCAGTTGATAATGGTAGCTAATATTGTGGAATCTAAACGGGCATATATGATTGTTTTACACCTTTTCTTTTCGATTTTCTTCTGTTACATTGAATACATGTTTGCCTAAGCAGATTTAAGTTGTCTCTGACGGCACCATTTTGGCAACTTTTATACTTGGGCGGAAAGCAGGGCCTTAATGCAACTTTCGCAGCATTTTCATCATTCACGACTGTACTCAGTGCCGGCGGCCATTCACTATGTAATTTTATGCACGGCCGTGCATCTCTTTATGCATGATAGTACTTCCTTATCTAAATGTTTTGCAATCGTACATCCATGCACGACCACTTCATCTTCAACCTAATGAATGTATAGCCATTCACCTATAAGAGCACAGGCATCATCGACTGTAATTAAATTTCTAAAACTTTCGGCAACTGTTTCTATGTCCTAGCGCTTGGAAAGTAAATCTCTATCCTAGGTGGTTCATGACATCTCGTCTTTCTATATTTTGCAAGCATGAACCATTCATTCATAAATCACAGACATGCTTGTACCCATATTCATCATACTGATTTACAGCAGTACATTCACCATTTTGTCCTATAATCAACCTCACGCACAGTTGTATTCTTTTTCATGCATGACAACCAGTTACGTGTTTTATGCTTCCATCGACTGTATAGATGTGCACTTTGAATGGCACGACCATACATTGCATCTATGAATAACATTGTCAAAGCAACTCACGTACGAGCTTACACTCTTATCATGCACGCTCATATAATATCTCAAAACATACAATAAATTATTTTAAATATGAAAATGACTAAAGTGTCTTTGGGGCATACATGTTGATAAAATAGACCCTCTTTCTAGTATCAAATTATTGATGTGAAATAACACATAAACGAGAAGAACACAAATTGTAAGGTGCAATTCTTTGCGAGTATTAGTAATGAACATGATGCTTTTAAAACGGCTCAGTGTGTTGCTTGGAATCTTACATTCATGGTTAAGTTATTAATTTTCAAGTGTAAATTTAGCAAAGTAATTGTAGCAATTACAAATTTTCATCCCTAAGTCTTCATACAATATTGTATTTTCAAAACAAGAGCAAAGAAAAATTGAATAATCTTATAATTAGATTTCAATATAAAGAATCTAGACACATATAAGTATGTGCATGTTTATGTATCTAAAGTGGATACACATAGTTTTATTGTTTTTCAAAATTGTTAAATATTGGCATTATGTTATATTTAAGAGGGCTAAATGGTTAATTCTCACTTAAGGTATAGTGAAAATTCAAAGTGACTCTCGTTAACTTTCAAAAACTCAAATACTCATTTATCTATTAGTTTTGATTGCTACAGTCAGGGGTAAAATTGACATTTAAAATTTTTTATTTAAAAAAAAATAGTTATTTTTCCCCTTTAATTTTAAAAACTAACTATTTCCTCCTAACTCAAACTTTAAAACATTACATTTATAACCCAAAAACTATATTCTATCTTTCCGACGGTCGTTCTTTTTGATGATCCTCTTTGGTGGCATCTCCCCTCCCTCTATAGTGGTTTTTCAATGCGAAAACCACTAAAAATTTGATTGATTGTAGCACAAATCGTGCGATTTTTGTATAGATTCTTATTAAAAATTCGGTCATTTTGATCATATTTTTGATGGTTTTTATGTCGATAAACCATCATGGAGGGAGAGGAGATGCTGTCGGAGAGAAATGTCAAGCTGAGAAAAATAAAATGAAGTTTTTGGAGTGTAAAATAATGTTTCAAAGTTTGAGAGTGTAAATTATTAATTTTTAAAACTAAAGGGTTAAAAAGAAATTAATTTTTCTTTATTTAAATAAAAATATTTAAATAATGATTTTAATTCTAACAGTAGCTGTGAAAACTAACGAATAAGTAGGTATTTAAATTTAAAAAAATTAGTGAGGATTACTCCGGAGTTTGGCTATAGCTTGGGTGGGAATAAGACTTTTGGGTACTCTATATCAAAGAGAGAACCTGCTGTATCAAACGTATTGACCATAATGTATATTTGCAGTAAAGTTAAAATACAGAGTAACCCAATTAAATTATCATTACTGTACACCTTCAAGACACGATCTCGTAGTTTAGCTAAACTCTTCTTCTTCCTCCTCGCTCTTTAATCCGTATATAATCGTTTAATCAAATCCCCCGGTGACCGGAGAATCCCAGTTCCCAAAATGGATCCATATTCGGGTTCCGGATCCTGGACAATGATCCCCACCATACAGACCCACACAAACTCCCCTGCACCCTCGAATCAAGACCATTTATTCCTCTCCCCACAACACCATCAGCAACAATTCTACCAACAACCTCAATTTCCTCAACAACAGCAGTTTCAACAACAACCGCAGCTTCAACATCGTACGATTCAGCAGCAGCAACAGCAACAACAGCAGAACCAGCATCACCAGTCACTCGCCTCTCACTTCCATCTCTTGCATGTGGGCTGTTTTTCATGTCCTCTTTCTGTAAGCTTTTCACTCTAATTAGGTGCTTTTTGTAATTTTGAGTTTCTTCTTTGTGGGGTTTGGTTTGCAGTTGGTGGAAAATTTAGCCGACGCTATTGAGAATGGAACAAGGGACCAGCACTCGGATGCTTTGGTATATATATTTTAAAAGATTTTTTTTTTAATTTTTCATTGATCCTTGTAATGTTACAGGAAAAATATCAAATATTGTTTGGTAACATTTGGAAGATTAAATTTTAATAGGTGTTAATTTAATTCATGTTTGTATTTATTTGTGTTTAAAGGTTAGTGAGTTCAGCAATCACTTTGAGAAGTGTCAGCAACTATTGAATTCAATATCAGGATCAATCAGCAGTAAGGCAATGGTATGTTTAATCATATTTACTTTGTATTTTAGATATTTATAATGTTCCAAGGATGGTGTTTAGATTAAGTTTTCAGATATATAATTCCATCGCAATGGTCTGTATAAAGATGACATCTTTATATTTGAAAAATGAAATGGAGGTTTGGTAACAACCACAGAATATCTGACATTATTTGGAGTATCTAAACAACAAACTTTGGTGACACAAGATGTAAGACTTGTAATAAATTAAGTAATACTACATGTATAAACAAATTATACAAACTTATTCATATAACCTGGTAGCATTTGATTGGGTGATTTTGAAGTAAGAGAAAAAGTAAACAATTATATCATCCAATCATCAGCTACCACCTCAGTTTGTACAATTTTTGTACACATAGTTTTATTCATAATAAATTATACTAGTAACTTTTTATTGGGATCTAGTAACAAGATATACAAGCGGACATTGAGTGCTACAATTGTGATGTTTCACGTGATCATAAACTTTTTTCTGATAGCATTACCAAGATTGTGCTTCCTGGTCTGTAGTGTGATTTTGCCAGGCTCACTGTTGTGATGGTGGAAGTTTCAGTATGATGTGACATTTATTTGACATTTGTAAAAAATGTATATAAGCCTGCCCAATTTAGTAAATGATCTTGTTGATTGAGGTCTTCGCGGGAGATAGTGTTTCAATGTTTGCTTTTTTTGGGTTTAGATAGAACTAGTTGGGTAGATAGATGATGTACAGCAGAATACTGAGAATTCTTTTTCCCTTTTTGTTACAAAGCATTGTATGAATTCTGATGTAATTAGTTTCTTTTTGGTTGATTTAAAGTTACTTGGTATGATTTGGGGATTTTTTTGTCTTTTTTATATTGGATGCAGACAGTTGAGGGGCAGAAGCGAAAGCTGGAGGAGTGCGAACAACTGCAGAATCAACGGAGGTTGTGCATGGTTTATAGTTTTGTGTTTTGTGTTAAGTTCTATGATTGCTCAGCAAGTGACTTGTTTTATGGTTGAATGCCAGGGAACTGATTGGCAAGTATAAGAATTCTGTGGAAGAGCTTATCAAGTCTGAGCCTTAACTGTTTGTCTGCATCTGACATCAGGTAAGAAAAGTTATTTTAACTGCTAAATGATGGGGAAGTAAGTTGCAATTTTATATATATATTTTGGGAGTGTAAATCTTTGAACAAGCTGATTACTGGACTCTGTTATTGAAGAGAAGAGTAAAAAATAATAATTATTGAATGATAGTTTCTTCTTAAAAGAAGTTTATATAAATTATTAATCCTATCTGAAGAATGAGCATGTTGTTCAAAAATTAAACTTGGTAACAACAAAACCAGCTTGCAACATTTTGATGCATCATTTACTGGTGAGTGAGGAAAGAGCTTTTCAATCTACTTGCTTTACTGTTTTTTTTTTTTTTTTCCTTTTTGGCACATCATTTACTGGTGATAGTTAACTAAGTCATTCGAATCAGCTTCCAATGATAAAATTTTCAGTCTTTATTTCAGGTTGAATTCTGCAGAATTCGAAGTTTGAAGTGAAGGCAGCTGTTTCCATTTTTGTAGAATAAGATTGGTTCTGCAACTATTAGTTCACTGAGAAAAAATTATTTCTTTTTGTTTACTTCCCTTAAAACATTTTCAAGCAAGAGACCAGCTTATTTATCTTTTCATCCACGGGATATTTTTATATATTTGTTCATAATGTTTCTTCAACAGAGCTCGAATCCAACATGTGTCAAGTGAAGAAGAGTACCATTGGCAATGATAATAAAAATTTTGTAAAAGAATACATCTGAATTACCGATTGATAGATAGGGATGCAAATGTAGATTTGAAAAGGATTGTAAATGGGTTACAAGTGAAGATGGATTGTATTCGTTTCAATCATTTTATGGTAGTTAAAAAGTCACAAATATACCCAATCCTCAACTTGTCCTATTTAACTAATTGTCTCTAGAGATCATGATTATAATAATACAGTTTTTTTTTTTTTTGTCCTAAATCGGAAATCCATCTAAGTAGGTTAGTTTGTAAGTAAAATTGAAACAATTATATTGAATAAGTAAAATCTTGGATCAATTTTTTATTTGTAACAAGAAATCTCATCCGAGTGTGTCTTTTTAAAGTTGAAATAATTATACTGAATAAGTGAAATCTTAGGTTAAATGATCAAATTTATAATTAAAGCACCAAGTAAATAAAGATTTAATCTTAAAATATGTACTCATATGACCTTATGCCTTGTTTCCATTGTCAGTCAAGCTAACCCCAGTGGCCACCCTAATACTGTTGTGTGTAAGTAGCAAACAATCCATCCATTTTGAATAGATCAAGATAAAGTCCATAATGGCTGAATTGAACCATATTCCCAAATTTCAGCTAAAAAGAGTAAACTCTAACAGAACATATTACAACACTAACTCTATTTTTAGGCATCTCTCCAAAAATGTCCAAGTTCCAACCCATTAATATATTAAACAACAATTTGTCTGTCTCTCCATTCATTTCTCTCCATCTCTTTCTCTTGACACTCAAACCATAACAAAAACCTTACCTTTCGACCCCGCCGGCAACGCATCCGAATTCTTCACCCTTCTCAACAACATTAAAAACTACTTCTCCCATCAAATATGACCGCCCTGCCGAGACTTGGCAATATCAATGCCTCCACCAATGGCAGCACCACTCAGGCATGCGCTGCATGTAAATACCAACGTAAAAAATGCGCCCCTGATTGCCTTCTCGCCCCTTATTTTCCTCATGATCGCCAGAGACAATTCCTCAACGCTCATAAATTGTTTGGCGTCAGTAACATCACCAAGATCATTAAGAATCTGCAGCCTGCAGAGAAGGATGAAGCAATGCGCACCATTATTTTCCAGTCTGACGTGCGAGCCAGTGACCCTGTAGGGGGATGTTATAGAATTATAAGAGAACTTCAACGTCAGATTGAGTTACACAAGGCTGAGCTGGATTCGGTCCTTCATCAAGTGGCCATTTGCCGGGCACAAGCTCAGCAACAGATTCAAGAATCTGATGATTCAGTTCTTAGTTATGAGAACATAGTCAACTCTGAGTCTTTTTTTATTAATCATAGGCAATTGGAGAATGATAATTATGTTGTTCCGAATAATATAGAAGATGACATAAATGTTACGGCATGGACCATGCAAGATCCGACCATGGAGGTAGTGCCGGTGATGGAGACGACTCAGCTTGTTGAGATACCGTATGAGAGACATGAGGTAAAGTTTGAGCCTGATCACGAATTGGTTGAGAGGAGGTTTGTGCCGTCGACACAGTTGCTTATATCATCCTAGATTGTGTAATGGGAATTGATGGAAATCAATGAAAATGTATGAGTATATTGGAGATCAAATATTATATAGGTCGTCTTGTTGAGGATAACGGCATTTGGGGAAGGGGAAGTCATGTATGTTCATCAATGTTTAATGATGTGTTGGATTTGATGGCATGTTTTGTGTTAATATGTGATCTCTTTTTGGTTTCACTATTATCTTACAAAAAATAGAATGTTGTAAATCGTAAGTGCTTCCATTGATTATGCAAAGAAAATGGTTACAACTTACAATTGAATGAATATGAGTGAAGACAACAAAATGACCCATATAAAGTTTTAGCCTAGCTTTGAGCCAATCTTCCATGCGCTACCCATTTGCAAATTACATCAAAACAAAGCTCTCTAAACATTAGAGCTTGTATTTCAGAAGAAATTGGCTCAGGTTCAAAAGAGTGAGAGCCGGTGACTATTTCTATAACGTGCTCAGCATGGTTTCTTCCTCTGCATCTTCTGCAATGATGTTTTCATCAGTTCTATGGCCTTCACTCTCCATTTGAAGAGCCAATTCCTCGAGAATTCCACAAAAATCATTCAAATCCGACTGCATACTTTTCCCTGAAGTAAACATATGAACCTTATTTTTCACCTCAATCCAACTCTGTCCAACAACTTTCTTTAAGCCCTTTGTTTTGGCTGAGACTCTTACCCTCGCAGAATCCTCCCACCTCCCACTTGCAGCATAAATATTAGAGAGTAGCATGAAGTTCCCGGTTGAGTCCGTGTTTTCTCTAAAGATTTGGAAAGCCAATGCATCTGCAACGTCAGTATTTTTGTGCATGCGACATGAGTTCAGAAGAGCTCCCCATACACAAGCATTAGGTTCTATTGGCATGCTTTTAACAATGTCACTTGCCTCTTGCATCAACCCAGCACGGCCAAGAAGATCGACCATGCAAGCATAGTGCTCCATATGGGGTTCAAACCTAAATTCTTTCAACATCATATCAAAAAGCTTACGACCTTCGTCAACAAGCCCAGTATGACTACAAGCAGAAAGAAGAGAAATAAACGTGACTCCATCTGGCTTGAATCCAGCTTCAATCATCTGCTCAAAAACTGCTATTGCAATTTCACCTAGTCCATTCATGCCATATCCAGTAATCATTGAGTTCCATGAGATCAAATCCTTTCTGTTAATTCTCTCAAACAATGTACGTCCTTTCTCAAGACATCCAGACTTCATGTACATATTAAGCAAGCTGTTTACCACTAGAATGCTAGAATCCATCAAAGCTTTAACTACATAGCCATGGATTTCCCTACCAATATTCAGTGCAGCTAGCTCAGCACAAACTGATAGAACACTAGATATTGTTACAGAATTGGCCATGACTTTTGCATGCTGCATCTTGCGAAAAAGATACAAAGACTCCTCACCTCTCCCCTTGGAAGCAAAAGCACCAATTACAGCACTCCAACTTATCACATTAGGACTCTCCATAGAACCATTATCTAAATTCTCCAACTGTGAAAATATTGCAAGTGCCTCATCACATAAACCAGTCTCTGCATATGATGTTATCAACACATTCCAACTCACTATATCCTTATATTTCATTTCTGAAAACAATTTCTCAGCCTCTTTTACATCTCCATGCTTCCCATACATACATATAAGTGCATTCTTTACAAACAAGAAATTTTCAAACCCACAATTTATAACACACCCATGAATGACCATACCCTTTTCAAAGGCAACTAAATCAGCACAGACAGATAACACCACAGCAATTGCTTCAGCACTAACTCTAACTCCTCTCATCCTCATCATATCAAACAAATCAATAGTATCTTCAAGCCGCCCGCATCGAGCATGGCTTGACAAGAGTGAAGTCCATGTCACAATATTTGGCTCCAATCCCTCAAGTTCCATTCTCTGAAACATCTCAAGAGCACCATCACAATCGTGATTCAATGCAAAACCAGAAACCATCGAATTCCATGAAATATGATTTCTCACTCGCATTTTGTCGAACATCTTATAAGAATAGTCAATCCGTCCCATTTTCGCATACATTCCAATAAATTCATTCACAACATGAACATTACTTTGAAAACCCATTTGCATAACATGATTATGAACAATCCTTCCAAAACCAAAACGACCCGTTAATTTACAAGCTCTTATAGCGAGCGGGAAAGTAAACCCATCACCCAAAACCCCTCGCTTTCGCATTTCAACATACAGTTTAAGTGCCTTCTCAGGGCACCCATATGACACGTTTACTCTCAAGATAGAGTTCCACAATAAAGAGCTCGACAAGCAATGAACTGGGGTTGTTTCAAACACGTTTTGCGCATCAGAAAGAAGCCCAAAACTAGCATAAACCGAAATAACTCTAGCTGCCAAGAAAGCAGAGTTATCGAATCCACTGACAATGACTTGCGAGTGCACTTGTTTAAGGAGGTGAAGTTTCGCGCAATGTTGGAGAAGGTGGTCAAAGACATCAAGAAGATCATTTTGGTGAGGAATTATTGAAAACCAACGGCGAGACTCGAGACGGAGAGAAGCAGCCGTATGGAGCATATGAAGCACGAACGACAGCCAACAAGTGTGTATAATTTTCAGTGGCCCCACGAATTTATTTTACATATATATATATATATATATAAAATAAATTCAATTGGATTTGGAAAAAAATTATTTTTTAAAAAGAAAAATAATATATTTGATAAATTAAACATTATTAGAAGAGACACTAGTCAACTAACTGAGAAGGGCATTTTCGTTATTACACTAACAAAAGAAAAAATAATTTAAGCCCAAACAAAGTTCAAAGAAAGAACATGACAAATGGAAAATTAAGTACACTTCCCAAATTTAAAAGGCTTAACTCAATTTCAAATGGTAGATTTCTTTCTGATTTGTTTACAGCTACAATGCTCTATCTAATCCCATACTTCATAAGAATCCCAAATTGTACTTGAAACTTAATTCTCTCCCCTTTACCTGTCAAAATTCAACCTCCTGCATGTAATTCAAGGCTGTGTAATCAAGAATCCAGGTAAGTATTTTAATGCCTCAGTAATGTTACAGTAGATGCTATGTTTTACGCTTCTGAAACTTGTAATCAATAGCCCATGTCATCCATTGCTGGCATACGACTTGGAAGCTTATTTTTGTCATCAGGATTCTCCATGACCGTTGCTTCGGTTGTCGTCAACAGCATCGACACACTGCAATTGGAAAGCACAAGAGTTGGGTTAAAATACTAGTCTTGTTCAATGCACAACTTTGTGACATAAAAGGATTTAAATTATAACCTCGCTGCATCGACTAAGGCTGTTCTAATGACTTTAAGGGGATCAATGATTCCGGCTTTCACCATGTCAACATATGAACCTGTTGAGTACAGTCATTACAGAGCTCAAGCAATCATGGCACGAAAGCAATAGGGTAATGAGGAAATTATTAATGTTTTGCTGAGAGAGACTACAAAACAAAGAAAGTCTCATGTAAACTCACAACTTCACAAGGAGTTGAAGAAAAACCACAATTACAATTATGGAAAAATGCATGTCATATTGTGTTTCATACAAGAGCAATGCTATGTGTATCCACTTTTAGTATACAATTCATGTATATAGACAATGTGTCATCATGTGATAAAACAACCCCTAATCACATAATAACACGTGATCTGTGTACATGAATTATGTTTTGAAAGTAGGAATACATAATTTTATTGTTCATACAATCACAAGGAACACACCTTTAGCAGCATCAAAACCCACATTAAGATCATCCTGGTCCAATAATTTTCCAACAACAACCGAACCATCGAATCCAGCATTTGAAGCTATGGTGTAAGTAGGAGCCTACAATACACCAACATATACTGTCAGGAAATATGGATTTGCATCAAAACTATGAAAATTTTGAGAAAAAATAGATCCAAACAAACTAGACCTTAAGAGCATTCTGAATTATCTGGACACCTCTTCTCTGGTCTTCATTTTGAGTTTGAACATTCTCCAGAGACTTGCTTGCATACAAGAGAGCAACACCACCACCTAAAAAGGGTTATGTTATCAGGTTAACGAAGAAAATATACACATATTAAGCCTATTAATAATAATGCCATGCATAGGTATTCACAAAACATTAGTCAACTTACCAGGTACAATACCCTCTTCCACAGCTGCTTTTGTAGCATTTAAAGCATCTGTAACCCTATCTTTTCTCTCTCCAACTTCTGCTTCACTCGCCCCTCCAACCTGCAAGAAAATGAATACTTACATAGGAGGTTGTAAGATGCACATATCAGAGGAGGAATTTGGTAAGATGAATATTTAACCTTAAAAACAGCAACACCACCAGATAGCTTTGAAAGTCGTTCTTGTGCTTTTTCCCTGTCAAACATAGCATCACTCTTCTCCGTGGCCGTCCTCAGCTGTAAAATATTATAAAGCATGAGTCACTTTCACAAAAGCATTTGCTTCTCCCACACAATCTAAATTTCTTAATAGATTGAAGAATACAAATTCTATTAATTTGATTGAAGAAGAATTATTAAAGAAAAATCAACAAAGAGAGCATAATCAACCACCAGCATACCTGCTTGCATCTCTCTTCGATCAAATTCTTATCCCCACCACCATGTAGAATAACAGTGTCATCAACAGAGACAGTGACCTGGTACGAACTGTGTCAGCTGTACTACAAAAAGAACTTGTAGCACACATAAGCCTATATACAAACCTTTTTTGCGGTGCCAAACATCTCTACTTTGACTTTATCAAGAGTTAGACCACGATCTTCAGAGATAACCTAAATATTAAATAGTTAATCATGCCATCACAAGCATTACTATGGAGGGGAAACACAAATTTAAACCTGGAAAGCTCTGTCACCTCTCCACCAGTAAGAACAGCAAGATCATCTAGATTTGCTCGTCTGTTCTCCCCAAAGCCAGGAGCTTTAATAGCACAGACCTAAAATCATAAAATTTATCAGTACAATAGTAAATGTTCTTCAATTGGCATTCACCAACAATAGGAAGAGATTGCTTTTGACTTTTAGTATTCACATCTGCTCTTTATCAATAATTGACAGTGTTGCAATGGGGGATGGCAAATATATTCTTCAAATACAAAATAAGATCATCTGGTTGTGGCTATGAGTGTGGACATATACAAGTACGTATTTATCACGATAGCAATTTAATCTGTTGAAATCTTCAAACAGTAACATTTTGCACCATCTAATGCTGTATGCCTATATAAGTAACTTCAAAGGAAAGCCAATCAATCACCTTAACTCCAGCATGATGCTTGTTGAGAATGAGCATGGCCAGTGCTTCACTTTCTACATCCTCCGCCACAACAAGGAGTTCTCTTTTTTTCTGTATATAATCAAACAGCAAAAGAAGAAAGGAATGAGAATTCTTCCATGAATATCTTAATAATTTACCTAACATTGCTCATAAAAAAAAGAGAGTTAAAAGATATGCGAAAAAGTTAATTACATTTAGAGCCAGCTCCAATATTCTCACAAGTGAGTTCATGTCTGATATCTTCTTCTCACAAATGAGAATGTAGGGATTTTCTAGTTCCTGCAACATTTGAATAACAGTATTATACATTTCAGCATTTTTTTACTTTTATGAAAAGGATCATTTTATTATGTTAAATAAAATTTTCCACATAGTAGTTATAACAATCAATGGTATAAGTGAATAGCAATCTTATAAACTTGAAAAGAAAAGGAACAAATTAACAAGAATTATCATTTCACCACAATACAGTGAGAAATTCATCATTAAAAGTAAAAATCATCATTTAGAATGGAATTGTTCTGAACTTACACATTTCTGTGTCTTTTGATCAGTAATAAAATATGGAGATATATAGCCTCTTCCAAGCTTCATTCCTTCCACCACATCCAATTCGTTATCCAAAGTATTCCCATCCTATGAAATTTGCATAGTGCATAAGCTTGACCTATTTGTAAAAGTTAATTGGCATAATACAGTTAAATGCATAAGTGTTCTTACAGCAACAGTAATCACTCCATCCTTTCCAACTTTTTCCATTGCTCTTGCTATTAATTCTCCAATCTCACGTTCACCATTTGCAGAGATAGTGGCAACCTATTCATAATATACCAATATATTTGAATTGCTACTGACAAAGACTCTAAAAGTTATATCTTAGCTCAATGCTTCTAGCCATACACAACTTATACGTAGTATTTTAAATAAATTTCATTACCTGTGTAATCTCTTCTGAGGTACTAATCATTTGTGCTTTTTCTTTTAAGTCAGATATAACTGCATCAACTGCCATGTTAATACCACTGCGTAAATCCATGACATTTACACCAGCAGCTACAGATTTGCAGCCTTCTGTTAATATCGCCTGAGTCAAGACAGTTGCACAAGTTGTACCTGCAAAGGAGATAAGTAGCAAATCTCCAGTGACAAGAACAAATTAAATGATGTGAAGGAAACCATATTGAAAAAGATTGTTCGCTTCTGAAGGCTGCTAGTTCATACTGACACCATGGCTTTCACAGTATCATCCTATAACCACTAAACTTGACATCATAAAACAACACTCAAGTTTGTGATTTCAACACGAAAAGTTTGTGCCTAGCTATAAAATACTGGTTTTCTTTAAGTCATGCATGCAAAGAATCTATTAGAGTGTCATCAGAAAAAGAGATATAACTTCCATTCAAAGATACTCATGCATCTACACTACAAGAAGGTCAAAGTCAGGACATTACTCAAGACTCTATTTAAAAAAGAAAGCAAAACCCAAGCAACTTAACGTTGAGGATTTCTTGAGGTTTTGTGATATTTTTTTCTTAAGTTGCTCGGCTTTTTGTAAGGCCCCCAACAAGGCAAGTTTACCAAAGAGCGAAGAATAGGAGGGAAATTTCCTAATTAAAAGTCTCAATCAGAGACTAATTCCAATCTCCAAGCATTCAGGAAGTCCATGATTTCCTACTTAATTAATTTAGAGTCAACTATCTTAGTGTCAATAAAAAGGGATTATGGGTATCAACTAGAGGTATTGGATTTCAGAGTGTTATTGGGAGGTGACCTAGCTCCTCGAACTACTAGAAGAGTGTGTTTTCTGTTTTATAATTTCCTCTGTGATAAGAACCTTACAAGATCCCCCTTTCTGTAGTAATAAAAAGAACTGTCCTATAGTGACTCAGTTAATTGTGTTCTAGATTCCTATCACTTTTCCTACCTGCCAGCCAAAAAAGTCTCAATCCAACTCATCAACAGAATCATGAGTCAATGAAAAATCACAGTAGGTAACCACAATAAAATCAAGAAACAATAAGAAGATATTACCATCTCCAGCAGCTGTATTAGTTGCACTGGCAACCTGCTTTACAAGATCTGCACCAATATTTTTGGCTTTGTCCTTGAATTTAATGCTCTTTGCCACAGTGACTCCATCCTTTGTAACCTTGGGATCTCCTCTACTTTTTTCAATAATCACATTGTGACCCTGAATCAATGAGCCAGGAATGGAGAACACTAAGAAGAACACAAGAAATTTTCTCAATCTATATTAAGCCTCTATTTATCTTATTATAAGGGATCAAAACTATATTATCCTAATCATAGTATGATTTTTCAGGAAACATAAGAAAGAAACGTTACCTTAGGTCCCATTGTAACTTTCACAGCCTCTGCAACCTCAGATACACCTTGCAACATTGTTGTGCGGGCCCCAACCCCATAATTTACGTCCTTAGCCACATAGTTCCTACTGGATATAACCCTACTGTACACCTGTTTTTCCATTTGAAACATTAACAGAGAGAGGAAAGAAAGTCGAAACTACTTCAGACAGATCAGAGCAATCTTTTCAAAAACAAAAGAAAACATAAAAATTGAAAAGTTTTCTTTGCACCAATTCAATAAACAATGAACAGTAAATAACTTTTAAGTCATTATTCAAAATCCAAAATGAGATGACATTAACTTGCATGTTGACTTTGATTAAACAGAGCCGGATGCAACTGCTTTGGCCTTAACAAGTTCACACAATTCTCCTCATTAAACTAAAAGCCCATATCATTATTGAAATTAAGATTAAAATCTTACTTTTCCTTTAAGTTTCTCATATTTTCCCAGGAATGCAATACAGACAAAGCTCATAAGGTCTTACCAGTTTCTTTGATGCAGATGAACTGTAAATAAGATATAAACAATAAGAACGAAAAGAACCATCAGAATGTATGTATTACATAGCTGGGAGTAACAATTAAATTCAATATAATATATATACACACATATACAAACATACCTGATTGAAGAAGCTAGCTTTGTAGCTGCCCTATACATAATTGGTATATTATGCACTTAAAAAATTGCAGAGATAAGGAGAGATGAAGGGATCTTTCGAGAGAAGAAACGAAGGGCTTTGATGGGTTTTAGCTGAAAATGCGAAACTTTACGGGGTTATAAGGAAATCAAACCTTTTGATTAGAGACTACTGAACTTGGTTCTCTGGAATATTAATGTAGGGTTTTAGGCTTTGCCGGGAGGTTTTACATTTGTGGATCATAACAAATATTGGGCCAGTTAGGCCCAATGAGCCTCTTTAATGTCCAAGTCTTTGGACCAGGTTTGATGCTGGTCTCGAAAACTGAAAAATTTCCAAATTCTTTCTATATATTAATTTTTAGAGCGAGTGCATAATTAATTATAATAATATTATTTTATTTTTAACTTAAAATTATTTAATCACATAATAGTATATTATTTATATATCTATTTATATATTTTATATATAATTTTATTATATTTTTTAATTATATTACTGTATAACAAAAAATTATAAAAGATATTATTTTACCCTTATAAATGTTCTTAAATTCAAATAAAATTAGAAACAATGAAATGATTCATTTCAAACCCATATTAAAAAAGCCTAAAACTTGTCCTTTGTATTGGTTTATTAATTTTATTTTTTTTGTTTAGTTTTCAGCCTTTATCATGGTTTGATGTCATTTAGTGTTACACCTGAATGAGAAAACTTGTCAATAGAATATGATATATGTTGTTTGGTGAATCTGAATTTTTGGGGGCATTCAATTAACTTCTATAGGAAGTGATTCCTTGCTTGGTTTCTTTCCTTGTTTTTTTTCTTATTTTTGTGTCATTATGGGGCATGATGTTTGTTGTCACCTCCTCCAATTCATGAATGGTGAATTAGATAAAATACTCTCAATTTCATGTGGGCAAGTTTTAAATTTCTTGTTTTATTTATTATTCGATATATTTTGAAAACATATTTACATTAACAGTTTATCAAAGTTTGTTATATAATCAATTGGTTAATTGATTCATGGCAAAAACTTTATTTTGTGACCAAATTTTCCAACACGACTTAAACACATGGGCATATAAATCCTATCAACCTTAGCACCCACCACTATTGTTTCCACATTTTTGAGTGATGTCGTTGCCGAAGATGGCAACCGGAAAGGGAAGAAAAAAACTCTGGGATTGTGAAAAAGTCATTTTTCAAATGCCAAGACTTATTCCCACCCAAAGTATAGTGAAATCCCAAATTGTCACCTTTTAACTTTCAAAAATCTAAATATTCATCCATGAGCTAAAATCTATTAAAATTTTCAGTTAAGGTTTAGGATAAAATCGTCATTTAATAATAATATTTAAAAAACTAATAATTTCTTTCTAAAATTAAGTTTTGAAAAGTGGCACTCCCCCCTACCTAGGGTTTCAAATTTTGTCAACAAATTTTCGGCTAACAATGGTTGATCTCTCTCTTTCCTTGTGATGTCTTTCCCTCCACGCTTTCCCTTCGACCAACAACATCTAGAGGAGGATGACTTCTTGACTAGATCATTATCGTCATCATCCAGAAGAAGTCTACTTAATTTAGATGATAAAAATCTTGATGAAGAGTTGAAACTCTTTATTTATATCTTCATTGTCTAGACCAAGTCAATTTCGTCTGGACAATGACAATGACAATCTAGTCAAGTGAGAATATGTCTTTTAGCCTTTTTCAAAACTGAAAAAGTTGATATTAAGATGAAATTATTAATTTTCAAAATATAAGAAGAAAAATGAGATAAAATTATATTTTTTTAATATTATTGGTAAAATAACGGTTTTACTCTTACTCATAACAAAAAATTTTAACATAAATTAGATGACGAATGAGTATTTGAGTTTTTGAAACTTAATAGGTGAGAGTTTAAGAATTAACCAAACCTTGGGTGGGCAAAAGTCATTTGGCCAATCCTTTATTTTGTGACTAAATTTTCCATGGGATTTAAGTCCTCTGTCAACGCAAATTCATTAATCTATGGTAATGATAAGACATTTTTTACCAAAGAAATTCTACATAATTAACAAGGATGAACTTGTACTTTGACTTTGTTTACGAGACATTATGGATTTATTAGTGTTATCTTATTCTTCAATAATTCCTTGTCAACCTCAGCACCCCACCACTCCACTTAGCACATTTTTGTGTTGAATTGGCCATCCACTATGTCTATCTTTACATAATGGATTTTGTCAATTAGAATATTATTAGGGTATCATATTCATATCTCATTCTAAACTTTATTTACTTTTGAGTCGTATTATATGTATAATTTTTGTGTATAATTTTATATATAAATAATAACGTATCATCATGTAATTAGATAATTAAAAATTAAAAATAAAACTAAACTAAATTATATAGTGATACATGTTGTTCGTACACAAAAATTATACACTTAGTTTTATTGTTTATTTTTTCAATATGATCCCAATCCATCTATTATAGATGAGTAATATTATGTGTATAACTTTTATATATAACTTTATACACAATAATGACGTGTTATCATGTGATTGGATAGTTAAAAATTAATGATAAAATAATACTCAATCACATGATGATATATCATTATTTGTGTATAAAATTATATACCTAATATTATTGATATAGGATTCTCTTATTCAATAATATTGAGATAGGATTAAATTATATATTCAATTAAAAGAAAATTTTTGTTTTATTTTCTCTTTTCTTTGTTATGTTAACATCAAATTAAATTGATTTTTCTTTGGGGGGTTTTGATCTTAACCCCTCGACGGATTTACCAAATTACAAAAATTCCCTTAAAATTTATAAACCAACAAAAATCCTCTACTATTGATTGGTTGTTAGAGTTTGTAACGTGATAGGTGAATAAATATTTATTTAATTGTCCCTCTTTTGTTTATGGCCAAACGACTATTTCCCACCCACGGTTTGATGTTTTATCAAGTTTCCACCATTTAACTATAGAAACGTCAAACACCCACCCATGGCTAATTAGATTTAACAAAACTCTAACGGTGGTAAGGGTAAAATCGTCATTTTCGCTATGATATTAAAAATAAACTAAAATAGAATCTAATTTTGCCCCCCTAAACTTTAAAAACTAAAATTTTCCCTCAGCCTAAGTTTTAAAAAATAGCAGTTTCACTCTAGGGTTTGGTTTTGAAATCTCCGACGACCGTTCCGACTCCATTGTCGATGGTCTCTCCCTTCCGAAGCAGCCTCTCCTTCCGGTGAATGTTTTCCTCCCATTTGGAGGCTCGATCGGCTTTGTCTTCGCTTTGGGAGACAAAGAACCTCGTCGGGGAAAACGAAGAAGATGAAGACGTCTTCGTCTTCCCCAACGAGGTTCTTCGTCTCCCAAGGCGAAGACGAAGTTGATCGAGCCTCCAAATGGGAGGAAAACATTCACCGGAAGGAGAGGCTGCTTCGAGAGGGAGAGGTCGTCGGCAATGGAGCCGAAACGGTCGTCGGAGATTTCAAAACCAAACCCTAGGGTGAAACTGTCATTTTTTAAAACTTAGGTTGAGGGAAAATTTTAGTTTTTAAAGTTCAGGGGGGCAAAAAGAGATAAAATTTTCAGGCGTTAGGGTTTTGTTAAATCTAACCGGCCATGGGTGGGTGTTTGATGTTTTCATAGTTAAAGGGGAGACATTTGAGAAAACATCAAACCTTGGGTGGGAAATAGTCGTTTGGCCTTTGTTTATTGTAGTACCCAACCGAAGGATATTTTTGTTATTTCCTATCCATAATGTTTAGTTCGGGGTGTTATTGATTATTTTTTTTGTTTGTCATGTAATGAAAAATGTATAGGTGTAATTTGTTTGTCATCTCTATATTAGATATTAAAAAATTAGTATATTTACTAATTAAATTTTTACAATAAAAAGACTTTTATTTTTAATTAAAATAATAATTTAAAAAATATATTGATAATTTAATTAATTAATTTTATACTTTGACAACATGAAGAAAATTATAATAAATTACTATCATGAATGATATTTAACAAAAACACAAAACAAATAATTTAACATAAAGTATGTTTATTTATTTAAACACAATATTAATTAATACTTAATAATTTTTAAAAACATTTAAACAAAATAATATTTATTCTTTTTATTAGGGTTAATCAAATACACTAATTAAATCAATACTTATATTTATCAATTTTATTAAATATAATAATAATAATTTATAAGTAATATATAATTTTTTAAATAAAAAATTACTTAAATCAAATATGACATAAAGGGATTATTCTTATTAACCCTTTTTTTTTTGGGATTGGCTTTTTTTTTTTAAATTTGTTGAATATAGAAGATACCTTTAATATTTAATATTAGAAATAGGTTGACCCACATAATAAAAAATGGAAAAAAAAATAATTCTTCACTAAAAATTCACATGTCAAAAATTATTATTGAAGATATAAGGCTATGGGGCCATGGCTGCCTTCATGTGCATGCTTCAATCACTCCTCAATACATGCTTCCTTCACACATGCCTTCAAAATTTTAGAAAGACCAACCCCTTTCCTTTCTCCTTGATTAATTTTCCAGCTTATAGAGAAAGCACTTCCGCAAGAAAAAGCACTTTCTGAATTCCGAGGGCCCTAATGTTTACCTTCCAAACGCACCCACATTTGTACACGCAAGTCAACCACCACAAAATTATTTCCCACCGACACATAAAAATTTGAATGGCAAAAAAATTAAGTTTTTGTTTTATATAGTTATTAGATTATGGTAATTAATTGAAAATATAATAGAGTTTTTGTATTTTAAAAAATTTATAAAAATTAGAAAACATAAAAAAAAAACAACAAAAATACTATTTAATATAAAAACGTATTAAATATATATTTAATATATTTTAAATTCAGAATAATTTATTTAAAACAAAAATTAAATAAAAATATAAATAATTCTAATTTTTACTAAGATTATAATTAATTAGTAGTAGTTTAGCAGTAAGTCTTAATTAATATATATATAACGGAACAACTGGGAATGACATGACAGCCACTATAAGCATTTGACTCAAAAAAAATGGGCGACACACAGAATTTTCCCATCTTTGAATTTATGATTAATAGCCAGCTGGGGAATTATATTATTATAGTAAATGCATTTTTCCAAATTAATTTTCAACAATTAATGTATAAAAATTCCAGCTAATTAATTGAACATATTTTTAGTTTTACATTTAAAATTAAATTTTAAATGTATAAATCAACATAAATCAGTCAGAATATGCTCTTGTCTTCATCTATTCCTCCAAGTTGCATATTTGCTTTTTCAAATGAAAAAGTCCATGTTTATATACAATGAGTGACAGATTTTTTTTTATACATAATTTAAATATATAAATAATATATTATTATATTATTAAATATTATTTTATTTTTAATTTAAAATTATTTAATTATGTAGAGATATATATTATTTATATATCTAAACTATATATAAAAATAATAAAATTATATATATTTATTTTAAATATATAAATAAATACATTTATATATATATCATTATATGATTAAATAATTTTGAATTAATAATAAAATAACACTCAGCCACGTAATAATATACATAAATATTACTCAAAATAAATACACATAATATTACTCATATAAAAAATTAATAAAACTATATATATCTATTTTGAGTACATAAATAAATACACATTTGATATATATCATTAAGGCTGCACTCAAACCAAACCCGTTCGAGCTTGAACTCGAGTTTAGTTCGAACGAGCCCAAAACTAGCCAGCCCTATACGAGCTCAGTCGAGTTCGAGCTACTGGTCAAAGTTTCCAATTAAAAATTTTGATACAAAATGATGTCGTTTTGATCAATATACATGAAAATAATGTCATTTTAATAACAAAAAATGAATCAAACTGAGTTTAAACTTAACTTTCATGAGCTCAAGCTCGGCTATATGTAAATTGAACCGAGCTCAAACTTAACTCGATTCGAATCTAACCTTATATATCATCAAATAATTAGATGATTTTAAATTAAAGATAAAATAATATTTAATCATATTATTACACATTATATATGTATATATTTATATGCTCAAAAATAAATATATATAATATTACTTATAAAAAATATATACCCATAATTTTATTATACACATAATATTTGAGAAAATCTATGAAAATTGATATAAATAATAATTTTTTAAAAATAAATAATAATATATTATAATATAATTAAATATTATTTTATATTAAATTTAAATACGATTAATTAAAATAATTTATCTTTGTATATAGACAAATTCTAAATTACATCATATAATTTAAACACAATGATATTCAAAATTGCTTCTTTTCTAGTTTCAATGGCAGCATTTTTTGATTAATTATATATTGATAATAACAAAATAATCATTCACCATTAATTTAATTTATTTATAATTACGTCATAATCTCATTGAAAAGCAAATTAATAATGCAATTAAAAGAATAATCACTTGATAATTCAACAATAAAGTAAAATTATTAAAAATTCTTTATCTGTTTTAACAACCACCAACCTTAATTTCTTCCTTTTACAAAAAAATAAAATAAAATAAAATCACCCCGCAAAAAATATATATATATATATATATATATTGATAAAGAATTATCAAATTAATCCCAAATATATAAAATTAAAAAAATTATTGAACATCACACCTTGAGAATTTTTAAATTTTTGGAATTTTGACTCTTTTTCTCAGAACGTCCATTTCCAGATCTTGATTCTCCAGTCAACCTTACAATTGACATTCGACGTCGACGCCGCGGTCGCCGTCTTCCCCGTCGGGACCGTCGCTTTGATGCCGTTGCACGAAACCCTAATCCGAACTTTGGGTGACTTGATGGCTCCCATCTTCACCTTCACCTTCGTATCCAACTGTATCTTCAATGGCAAACCACTCTTACTCTTTAAATCACTGCTTAACTTACTGGCGGAGAAGTCGTCGAGTGCTTGACCGTTCCCCTTTATGCTCGTTTTCAGCAGCGTCGTGTTCTTGGTGCCATGAACGAAGGCAGGAAACGAACCGTTGCCAATGGGGATGTCGTTGCCGTCGTCCGTGAGGAGTGAGACACTGGTGGGATTATAGTAATAAACGAGTTCCTTGTTCGGGTTCCTCGCCGTTATGTTGAGGTTTATGTTGGCGACAAGAGTCGACGACGAAGTAAGGTTTAGGGTTGTGATTTTAAGGGAGGAGACTGTGAAAGAAGGGCGGTGAGGGCGGTAAAGAAAGTAAACGATAGCGCCAGCGATGGCGACGAGGAAGATGAGGAGGATGATGGTAAGAGTTGACCAGAGACAACAGGAACAGCAACAGGAACGGCGATAACTGTGGCGGCGCGGAGTGGGGCGGTAGGCTGGACGGGTGGCGCCGTATAGTTGAGACTTTGTAGCGGGAAAAGCGGGGTTTGCGCCGTTTGCGTTTTGTTTTCCAGATGGATAAACTCTGTCAGCCATTTTTGGTTCAGAGATAGAAAGACAAAAGAGAAGGAGTTCAAGTGAAAACTTAGTAGAGATTTGAAGAGAGAGAGAGAGAGTTTGTGCTTCTTCTTGTGGTCGTCAGAACCACGAAATGGAAGGAAAGAAGAGGGCGACAACAACATTATAACTAAAAGACGCGTTTTAAAGCGTGTGGTAATCAATTTTGCTAGTATAATTTCTTTATTATTATTAATATTAGGCTGAGTTACTATTTGCACCCAACGTTTGATGAAATGACAGTCACGTCTATTATGTTTCAAAAAGTCAAAATTTTCTCCCATTCACTTCCCTTAGTGAATATATTTGATTTTCCTAAAAATAAATGTTTTGTCTTATATTAAAATTAATGTTTAATATTATTGCTAGTTTAAATAATTTATTACTTACACTTTCAAAAATTATCAAAACTATAATTAATTTTAAAATTCTATGTCTTGATCAATTTGGTAAGGGTATATAGCTATCACTTTTAAAACTACCAAGTGACATATTAAATTTTTAAAATTTATAAAAATTCTCTCAAACTTTTTTTTTCAAATTTTCAAAACCCCTTAAAAGTTTTATTAACGCTCCTAAAATTATCAGAAAATACAGTATATTCCCAAACTTTTGAAAATAGGACATATAAAAAAGGGAAAATAAAAATAAAATATAAAGAACAAGATAAAATAAAAAAAATTATACAAAATGTTTTCTTACCTTTTTACTTAATGAAATTAGTTGGCGAATAAAAATCTGTATTTTGAAATTTAAAGGGTGAGAATTTGTTATTTTAGCAAATCTTATGTGGGAAATAGTGTTATGGCCTTAGTATCCAAGTTTTTGCAAGAAATTGCCTTATTTTTTTTTTTATAAAATTTATTTTTTGTTACATTTTTTATAAATAAAACTGCAAAACAGATAGAAATTGCATAAAAGATTTAGAGCATGCTTGGTTGAAAGGAGTTTACCTGCATTGTACTTCTTTTTGGGCTATTTTACCATTTCAAAATTATTTCAATACTAACTGATTTTATGTTTTTGGTAATTTCAGATTATAGTTTTAAATTTTTTTCTATATTAAAATATTTTAATTAATAATTTCCCTTAAATAACTTTTATCAAACAAACTTATTACTTCTAAATATAAGACGACTATCGAAAGTTTAATAAAAACTCATTTGTGGACATGTTTCGTTGTTTTGTTAGGTTGAAAAATGAAAATTGACATGATCCAAATATATTGAAATTTTTATCATAGTGATATTGTTAAGTCTAATGCATTTATACACATAGTTAATTGTATTCTATAATACATTATATAAATCTTATGATATGATACGATACAGTAAATATATCATATAATACGATATATATCTTACGATATGATACATATTATTGATACAAAACGATATATATTTTTACAAAAAATGATGATATAATACGGGTATAAATGAACATTTTTTAAATTGTGAAAGTGTTTGTGATAGTTTCAAAATAATGATGTGTCAATTATTTTTTTATTATTTTATCACTATTTTAATATTTTATTTTTTAAAATATGTATCATACGATACGATATGATATACTATAGAAAATTAAGTTTTTGATACACGATACGATATATGATTTTACTATTATGTTTATAAAAGAGTAGTATCATGTGTATAAATAATAATATATTACTGTATGATTTGATAGTTTTAAATTAGAGATAAAATAATATTTAATCACATAATTACTCATCATTACTTATACATAAAATTGCCTAAATAATTTTATTATTTATAAAATATTAGATATTTAGTCTATCTAAAAATGATTTTTAAAATATTTCTAAAATTTAAATTTTATATAAAATGAAACTCTCTTATTTAGAAAGGATAATTCTCGATCTCATATGCGTAAATTTATATACAAATAATTATATATTATTTTATAATTAAATATTATTTTATTTATAATTTTAAATTATTTAATTATATAATAATATATTATTATTTATATACAAATTTACCTATATAATCAGTATTTAATGTTTCACAATATATATAAAAAAAAAAAAACATAATCGTGAAAGGTAAGGTGAGTGAAACGAGCGTAAGTGAGAGTGAAACTACCATCTGACAACTAGCTAGATGTATCCATGGCACCGACTTTGAGCAGCCTCGCCATCAAACACGTGTTTACAATTTCAATTATTAAGAGACGGCCCACACGTTCCAGCTTTGATCACCTGATCACACACTGGTGCCTCAATCTAACGGTCAACAATTGTCTGACAGATAGTACGCGTATCACCATAAGAAATAAGCCTTTTCAGAGGAAGAAACAAACAGCCCAACTCCTATCTGGTTCAATCATTGACAGCAAGGAAATAAAAGAAACAGCAAATTGATTCTTCACCCAATTCATTTCTTAAGAATTAAGAATGATTTCCATTTTCCACCCCAGGTTTCGCCATAAAACATTTTCTACCCACCAAATTCATAGATTATTTTTTTCTCAAAATTTAATTCCATCAATATAAAATAATCTTAATATAATATCAAAAACATAAATTATTATATTATCTCTGCTTATTTCATTTTTTAAAATTATTATATCATCATAAATTAACTAAAATTTAAATAATAATTTATATTTTTTTCACTTGAGGTTTGACCTAAAAACACTTTTTCACTTATTGATAACATAAATCATACTTGCTCACCTTGCTTTGTTTGCCTATGCGATGTGGCATAAAGCCAATGGTCACTCCCTTTATTCTTGTTATCCATGTTCTCCTTCAGCCCAATCATTGCTAACTTGTTAGCCTAAAGGATGGGCCTCACTGCCTCCAAGAGCTTCATCATTAAATGTTCACCTTGTTTTGTTCTCTTATTGTTAACATCTCCCCTTGAGCTTCACCATTACCTTCCTGAGATCCTCCCCTGTTCATTTAACATCATTGAGGTGGCTCCCTTTTAATGACTTTATGGAAACATTTAACTTCAAAGGGTTGCTTGTGTACAACTGTGGCCTAACTAATCCCCTTCATTAACCAAAAATTCGATTCAAGGATTTTCAACCTTTAAGATGATCTGACAATACTAATGATCATATCTTTTTCTTAGAGATCCACCTCGATTACCTCTTTCGCACCATCCTTTCAATAGTTGAATTCACAAAAGCTAGTGGGGACTATAGTTTTCAATATCATTGTGCGGATTGAATTATAGGTGTTCAAACATATAAAATGGTCAAATTTTTATTTTTTAAAACGTTAAATTGAGATATGTGATAGTGTTTTTTTTTTCCAAAATTTTTCATAGTGATGTTACTATTTTGCTTTTATAACGTAAGTTTTTTTTTTTTTTCATGAAATTTGATTTTGGTGGAAAAGTATGATTTATATCATTAGGGGATAGAAAAGTGTTTTTGGGCTAAACCTTAGTAGGAAAATGCCAACACTCAAATTTAATGGAATCATTTTTTAATCATCAACGCCCCTTTTTTTCCTCTCACTTTCACCATATTCTTCTTGATAGATTTTTGTGATTCCATTAAGTTTGTGGTAGATTTGGGTTTGGATGAGTGGCAAATTGTGGCAGTTAGGGTTTTCAAATTTGAATGACAAAGATTAAGTTATAAGTTTTTAGACCTGTAAAAGGGTCAATCTGTCATGTTTGCGATTCTAATGAGTTTGAGTTTGGGTGGGTGGTGATTTTGGTGGGTTTCAATTTCGATGGGTGATGGTTCTTGTGGGGGTTTGAGTTTGAATAGGTGACGGTTGTGACAATTAGGGTTTTTAAACTCAAATTTTAAAGATTTAATTATAGGTTTTTTAAACTTGTACAATGGTCAAATGGTCATGTTTGGGGTTTAGTAGATTTGGAATGGATGACTATTCTAGCGATTAGGGTTTCTAAACTTAAATTATAAAGATTGAATTATAAGTTTTTTAAATATATAAAATGATCAAATTATCATATTTAAAATTTTAAAATGATATTTGTAAAAAGGTAATTTTTTATTTTATTTCAAAATTTTAAAAAATGAAACTAATATTTTAACTTTTATAACGTTGACTTTTAATGAAGTTAAGTTTTGTATTAAAAAAAATGTAATTTATGCATTTTCAATGGATGGAAAGGTGTTTTAAGTCCAAACCTTGGGTGGGAAAATATAAATCACTTATTTTCTTAATTAGGGTTAAACTATATTACAATATCATTAGTTTACTTAACCTCTACAATCTATATAAAAAGTTCACCTATATTATTGAGATAATTAGACATTGTAGGGGCGACACCCCCTTTTAGGCACGGTCAATAGGGGTATGATTTGTAAAATTATGAGTCGTGCTATACTTATAGATTATATGAGTTATATTAGGGGTTATAGAGTAAGACCTGCAGATCGGTCTGAACTACTAGACCCACTAATTGATAGGCTTAGACTGACTTGGCCTAACCTTTGGACATGATAGGCCACATTGGAGTTGGCTGGACAAGCCCACAAGAGCGTCTAGAGATAATATTATCAAAAAAGTTAAACCATGGCAAGTATTTTCTACCATTCAATTGTGACCCAAGGAGGGATTATTGAAAAATTTAAATTAGTTTTATGAATATGGGATTAAAATGGAAGTTTCATCAAAACCAATAATCTTTTTAGTAAGTATTGATTTTTTACAACACACAAATCCAAATGTTTGGGTCTGATTTATATCATCAAAGGATAGAAAAGTGTTTTTGGGTTGAACCTTAGTGGGAAATGTAAATCACTCAAATCTAAATGGAATCCTTTTTGTATCATCAACACTGTTTTTTTATTCTTTCACTTTCACCATATTCTTCTTGATAGATTTTGGCAATTTCATTAAGTTTGTGGTAGATTTGGGTTTGGATGAGTGGGAATTGTGGTAGTTAGGGTTTTCAAATTTAAATGAGAAGGATTGAGTTACAAGTTTCTAAACCTGTAAAAGGGTCAATCTATCATGTTTGCGACCCCTAATGGATTTGAGTTTGGTTGGGTGATGATTTTGTGGGTTTCAGCTTGGATGGCTGATGGTTCTTGTGGGGGTTTGAGTTTGGATGGGTGATAGTTGTAACGATTAGGGTTTCTAAACTAAAATTGTAAGGATTTAATTATAGGTTTTTTAAATTTGTACAATGGTCAAACGGTCATGTTTGGAGGTTTAGTGGATTTGGAATAAATGACAATTTTAGCAATTAGAGTTTCCAAACTTAAATTATAAGTGTTTTAAATATATAAAATGGTCAAACTATCATATTTAAAATTTTAAAATATGATTTGTAAAAAGGTAAATTTTTATTTTATTTCATAATTTTTAAAAGGTGAAACTAATATTTTATCTTTTGTAGCATTAACTTTTAATGAAGTTAAGTTTTGTGTGAAAAAATGTAATTTATGCATTTTCAAATGGATGGAACCTTGGGTGGGAAAATATAAATCACTTATTTTCTTAATTAGGGTTAAACTACATTATAATATCATTAATTTACTTAATTTCTACTATCTATATAAAAAAGTTCAACTATATTATTGCGATAATTAGACATGGTAGGGTCAGCACCCTCTTTTAGGCACAATAAATATGAGCATGATTTATAAAATTGTGAGTTGTGTTAGACTCATGGATTATATGAGTCATGTCAGGGATCATAAAATTAAACCTATAGATTGGTTTGACCTACTAGATCCATTAATTAATAAGCTTAGATTGATTTGACCCAGCTTTTGGACATGATGGATCACACTGAAGTTGGCTCAACAAGCCCACGATAATGTCTAGAGAAAATGTTATCAAAAAAATTAACCATGGTAAATATTTTCTACCACTCAATTGGGATCTAAGGAGGGATTATTGAAAATTTTAAATTAGTTTTATAAATATGAGATTAAAATGGAAGTTTCATCAAAACCTGTAATCTTGTTAGTAAGGACTGATTTTCGGCAACACCCAAACTTTCGATAATATTGAAGAATGAATAAAATCATAGAAAATTTATTAATTAAATATTTCAGTATGAGTATGATTTATTATTGCTAGATGGGTTTAGTTTTAATGAAATGATCAAAATCTCTCAACTCCCAATATAGATTTTTTACGAATCTCATGAAAAACAAGTTTCAACTAATCTTGACTTGTATTATACTTGAAAAACATAAGTAGTTCAATAATTTCAAAGGGCGTTGGTGGGTTGGAAAATCAAAAACCAATTTAATAAGACCAAAGGACTGTTTCCCACCCAAGTTTTAATCTACTCTAAAAAATACATCTATGATATTTTAAAAAACTAAATATTTATCCATGAACTAACTTTTATTAAAGATAAAGATAAAATAGTCATTTTATCACAATCTTAAAACTTTACCAAATTTATATCATTCTCCCCTTATTGATAAAACTAACAATTTCTCACAAGATTATGTTTTCAAAAATTTACTTTTTCCCCCTAAGGTTTCAAAATCTTACTTCCATTTTTGCCGATCGGCTCTAGTTGAGCTATCTTCTTCCTCCGTTGTTGATGATGGATGTTTGCTCCTTACTCATGCAATCTAACAACCTTCGACAATCACAGTCAGGATGATGAATCCTTCGTCGTCTATAAGACCCCTACGACGATGAAGACGTCTTTGTCATCATATGGACGAAGACAAAGATGAAGTGTCGTTTGGGTCTAATTCATTTTCTGAAGATGAAGCTTGTCGTTCTGGCTATCGAAGGTCACCGAATTGCATCAGTCCATTGTTGTCGTCGAGAAAGAAGATGGTTTGATCAAAGCCGGTTGTCAGAAAATAGAAGCAAGATTTTGAAACCTGAGGGGGGAAAAGTGAATTTTTTAAAATTTTATCTTAGGGGAAATTTGTTAGTTTTCTAAACTAAATGGGAAAATGATATAAATTTTGTAGGGTTTTAGAGTTTAGTGGTAAAACGACAATTTTACCCTAATCTCTAATAGAAAATTCTAACATAAGTTAGCCTATGAATGAGTATTTAAGTTTTTGAAATGTTACAAGTATGTTTTTAAAATTAGACTAAAATTTTGGTGAAAAAAATCCTTTGGCCATCTAATAAATACTTACTTCAATAAAATTATGCGTATACATATTTGGTACACAATTTGAATATATAGATTATGTGTTATCATGTGATTAGAGAATTTTAAATTAAAGTGAGATTTAATCACATGATAACACATAATCTATATACTTAAATTATGTATTAAAAATGTGCATGTATAGTATTACTCTTGTTTTTTTTTTTAATTTTTTGATTGAAGTGAAAAATCAACCTTATTGAAAATAGTAAGCCGAAGGCCCCCATTTTAGGAAACAAGATTGGGTTTTATATTTTATGCCCATTCCTTATGTTTGGGACAGGCCCAAACATGGCAACATGAGGCGGGCCTCACATGAAGATATAAAACCTAAATGAAGCAAAATTTGAGCATATAATAATGAGAAAATTATAAGTTAGACAAAAGTTGTAGGGAAACACTAAGTTTCATTTTCTAGCTATAAATTATTATAAATTTAATGCAACCCAACATAATATAAATTGAGAAAAATTAATAATAAGCACGTGGGTGGTTTGGTTAGAGGTTATTATTGTACAATAAAACTAGGTGTATAATTAATGACATGTCATAATGTGATTAGATATTAGTTTATCTTTAATTTTAAACCATTCAATCACAAAGTCATTAATTATGCATAAATTTATGCATATAATATTACTCTATTATTATATTATTCAATTTATTGCGACCTTTCTTTAGGGACTAATTATTAGGATAAATAAGGTAGTTAAAATTAGTTGGCTCTGCCCTTTTCTATGTTTAATTTCCTCACATTAATTTTACATATAATATCAATCGTTTGCTATCTCTAAGACGGTGTTTGGTTGGGGGTAGAGAGAGATTATTCTGATAAACTATTTTTTATTATTTATATTATTTTATTTGTCTTATAAGTAATAAAAAATTACGATAATATTCTATTATCAACGAGGATGTGATAAGTAATATAGGGAGTAATCTCACATCCATCTACACATTAGGTTTTAAAATATTATTAAGTTAATATTGATTTTATTATAATTATATTTTTATTTATTAATTTTTTAAGATAAAAATGACCGTAATTTCAATTAATATAATAAATAATATAAAAATATTTTAGAATAATTATACCTAAGGATATTTAAATAAATTAACTATTTATGACTATTTATTTTTATCAAATTTTATCAAATATATTAATTATTTATTTCTAGTAATCCCTTAACATATCTATCTTCAATGTAATCTTTCATTTTTAATAATAAAACTTTATCCAAACAAAAAGTATCTGAAATATCATAATAACTTAAATAAGGTGAATCTTCAAATACTTTAAATAATAATTCTTAATTCAATGGACTTTACCTTGACATTGCAGATGATATTACCTGACTTGGTCTTGAATTAACATTCAAGATGAAATTGATAATAACATTGTAACAATGGTGAAAATAAGAAAAAGAAATAAACAAAGAAGAAGAAGATATGGACCATCTGGGCTCAAACAAGGGAGGGGCCCTACAAATTAAAGGTGGGGGAGAGTAAAGTTTAAACTGATAAATTATAGAAGAAGAGGCAATTTGCTAATCAAACTCACCGACAATTTTAATGTTTGATTGGTGAGTGATTATCAATGGCAGCTGCAGGAAATAATATTATTAGTTTAGCCGATCATTGTTATTTTATTGCAACAACCAAACTCTTTCAATGAATTGTCTCTCATGAGGACAAGATCTGTCGCTTAGCTTTGTCTAAGACTGCCCATGATATGATCTTGTCTCAACATCCTGCATCTACATGTTCTAAATCTTGTAAAATTGCTAGATATGAAAATCATCTGTTCATTCTCTTCTTTCTTTTGTTGGGATTGTGGGAATGCTTAATTTTAATAAATAATAAATTTGGTTGATGGAAAACCATGCATTGAATGTTTAGATATACTCCTTTTTTTTAAGAAAAAAAAAAAACTAAGATGTTCATTCTCTTTCAATGAATGTTTATTTGTATTTCAGACATTTGCAGTTCCTTTACACACAAATGAGAAACATTTCAATTTATTTTTATAAAATTAAGATGTTTTAGTTTCAACAAACCCTTAGTTAAGTTAGCTAATGTTAGATATTTTGTAAAATTATTCCCCTGCATGTGGTGTAGTGCCAATGTGAGTGCCTAAAAGAAAGATGGAAGAAAAGGCCAGTTAGGTGGGGGTCCAAGATGACAATAATCTCCTAAATATGATGGCAATGGAGGTGGACTTTTGTTAGAACAGTGGTCAAGCAAGGTAAAATATTGCATTTGGATAGAAAAAAACCATAAACATTTCCCCAACATTTCAAACTTTGAACACAATGATTTTATTTTGCAACCACCCTTTTGACTATCCATGGATCAGCTGACACCACATTTCAATCCTTCATTAAACAATCTAAAGTTTTATCAACTTTCAACAAAGATTCCAAAACAATAATTCTTTTAGCATGTATAAACTTCCTTCTTTCAACCCCACCAAGCCACCTACCATCGCTGCTCAAAAGAGTCCAATGTCCTTCTTACTTGCTTATCAAAGTGTGCTGTTTTGCTTTTTCTTTGATCGGTTTTAGCTTCTGTTGTAACTTTTAGCACCAATGGCAGCAAAAGAAAGTGGGTATTGTGTTAGATTTTGATTAAAGGTCGTGTTTTTGAGTGCTTAATGTGGAGAAAGAAGATAAATTTGGTTTCTTTATTACCCACATAACATGGGCTTTACATGTTCACTGAGCTGCGTGAGTTCTTGTTACTTTTGTGATACTATTTGTGGGGTTCTTCCTTTTGTGAACTGTTTAGTGTTGTTTGTTACTTCGAGTCATGCCCATTTTTTTGCTTCAGGTTGTTTCTTTTTTCTCTACTCTTCACTTTCTGCTATTTGCTTTGATGTTTGAGAAATGAGAGATCTTGAAATGGGGTTGAAGTTGGCTCTCCTGTTGATAGAAATTTCTGTAATTATCACTGCTTTCTCAGTTAATGGATCTGCAGGTAATGAGATCTGGTTGTTAGTGTTTTAGTTGGTTTCTACATTGAATTGCATTTGCTCCCGGCACTTTTGCATGTTGGATCACAAGTAAATTTTCTTGAAATTTGAAGATCTAGTAATCAAGAAAGTGGGAAAAACTTTAGTTGTATGAATTATAAGTTGAGGCTATTTTGTTCTTACTTTAGAGTGATGCATTTTGAGTGAGTTAGCTCAGAAATTGACTCAGTTAGGACTCTGCACTTAATTTCAAAGAGTAAACTGAAGTTGGCTTCTCAAAATGTTCCAAGTTTGATCTGTCGAGTTTAATTCTGCATAAATTTCCAAGTTGCAAAGTTTATTTCTCTGTATTTCCATAGAGTCCTTAATGCGCTCTCATGGGTCAGTAGTTTTGATCATGATGAGTGTTTGGCCCTAAAACTGACAAGAATGCCATGCCTAATTGTTTGTCATTTACTAAATGATCAATTTATTAAGTTTTTTGGAAACTGACTGTAAACAATTAATTTTCAAGCTCAATGAGCTGATTAAGTGACATAGTATTTCTACTTTGCTTTTATTTTTCTTTTTTTTTTTTTTTATGGGTTGACTTGATAAAGATTTATGTTTCAGTAGCCTTTAAACTCTTTCCCAGAACATGAATTTTCTGTTTTTCACCATGGACATTGTCACTTAGTGTCTCTAATTCTGCTGCAACTTATGCAGTAACATTTGCATTACCTCCAAGGAGACTGCCACAAAACTCATTTCCTGTTCACTCTGTCAGGCCTGGCCAAGCGCCATTGATGCCACAAGGTGAGCTTTACATTGTCACCACATTTCAGTTGCTGGATTTCTTCTTGTGAAGTTCTAATCAATCCAACAATTTCTTCCTAGAAAGTTCCTATTGCTGGCATACATTGATCCTTTGAAATGACAATTGCATGTAAATACTTGAGTGATCATGGTGTCTTATCAATTCATTGTTGTTAAATGACCAAGGAAATTTTCTTTATTTTTGTACCTTCACCTTGATAATGTATTAACTCATTCTTGTTTGGTTCTGCTGTTCATGATGCCTCAGACCACACTTTCCCTCCAAAGGTTAGTCCTTCCAATTATGGAAGGAAACGACATGGAGAGATGCATGCACCGTCTAAAAAAGCATACCATATTTCATCACCTGTGGACTATTCTCCCTCTATTGGAAACCTCAAATGTAGGATGTTGCATTTGCTAAGTTATATGGTTAACTAATATGCGATGCCCAACTGCAAACAATTAACAATTTATTAATTCCTATTGTAGCTGGCCATTCACATCATTCTATAAGGCCTTCAAGTATTGCTCTTGCGCCTTCGATGCCATCTTTCAGAGATCCTCCAAAGAAATGGTTGCATGGCCCTGCTTCTGGACCATCTTATTTTATTCCTTCTGCCACTAACAGATGGCAAGGTATGTCCATCTCCTATGGAATTGCCTCAATAAATTTTGTTACATAACACTATACTGAAGATTTATTTCACAAAAACTATGTTTAATACTTACCTTGAGGGAAAATATGATATGTGCAGGTCCTTCAATCTCCCCGTTTCATTCTCCCTTTGCATTGGCACCAAGCTGGAGTTCACATGCCCCCGCAGCATCGGAGATAATTCCATCAGGCCACTTTAGTAGTATGTGAAAACTGATTTTCTCTTTGGTTTAATTTTGGAGTTCTCTACTTACTGCATAGTGATTATTGATGATTATAATGTTTGATTGTGCTCTGTTTCTTTTCCAAGTGCCCTTTCTTCAGCCTACAGTTTCTCCTATGAGCTCTTTCTACAAGAAGAAGAAGGCTCCGTCACCATCTATAGTTATGACTCTACCACCTCCTCCTCCTAACGGAGGTACATATATCCTTTGCTTTGCTACTGTTAATTTGAATGGCATGCTGATTAGTTTTGTTAAAATCCTAGTTGGTTTTACTTGCAGATTGTGCCATGGTGACATGCACAGAGCCACTGACCTACACACCGCCTGGGTCAGCATGTGGCTGTGTGCGGCCAATTCAAGTTAAGCTTCGTCTTGGCATTGCGATATACACATTCTTCCCTCTGGTTTCAGAGCTAGCTGAGGAAATTGCAGCAAGTGTTGGACTAAATCATAGCCAAGTTCGGATTATGGGGGCAAATGCAGCTAGTCAGCAGCTGGAGAAAAGCACAGTCCTCATCAATCTAGTCCCACGTGGAGTAAAATTTAAGGATACTACCGCCTTTTCAATCTACAGAAAGTTTTGGAAGAGACAAATGTCCATAAAAGCTTCCCTATTCGGTCCCTATGAAGTATTATATGTCCGATATCCAGGTAATATATATGTTAGTCCTGCTACTCTATATTTTATTACAGTTGCATTGATTATTAAGGCTGCTGGTGTTAGTTTTGTAGGAGTTATTCCTTGGTTCTATGCTAAAATCAGATACCCTGTTTGGAATTTAAAACTTTTATTTTCGACTGAGCAGGTCTTCCACCCTCCCCACCTTTAGCACAATCAGACATTTCTAGTACAAATGATGGACCATATGATAGTGGCGATAACAGTGGACAAGCAATAAAACCATTAGGAGTTGATATCCCCAGGAGGAAAAAAGGTGGGCTTAGCAGAAGCATGATTGTTGTAATTGTCCTGTCATCTTTCACAGCTTTTGTTTTATGCTGTGGAATAGCTTGGCTTTTGCTATTAAAATGTGGAGCATCCAAACAAAATCCTCATGCTTTCATATCCTCTCCTTCAAAACCATCAGGTACCATTTTGATTCAATTTTCCAGTCATTTTGGAAGATTTAATACTTCATTTTTAGTGAACAATAAGGTTCATTCAAATAAATGGTTTATTCATTTGCAAAATATGCCAAACATGTATTTGCAAAATTTTACAATGATCAACCCGCAAATTCCAGTTTATGGTTGTTGTATTATTGTTCTGTGGATCTTTGAGCATCACTTTCATTGTTTATTTTTCAATACATGATGAAATGTATATTGTGCAGGGGCTCTTGAGTCTAGGAAATATCGAAGCATGCTCAGCTCTTCATCAATGTCCTTCAATTCTAGTACAGTGACATACACAGGGTCTGCTAAGACTTTCAGTTTTAATGATATAGAGAGAGCAACTGATTGTTTTGATCATTCAAAAGTACTTGGAGAAGGTGGTTTTGGGGTTGTCTATAGAGGCATTTTAGATGATGGAAGAGAGGTGGCTGTGAAGGTTCTGAAGAGAGATGATCAGCATGGAGGCCGAGAGTTCTTAGCAGAAATTGAGATGCTTGGCCGGCTGCACCACAGAAATTTAGTTAAACTTATTGGTATTTGCATAGAGGACCATACCAGGTGCCTAGTCTACGAACTAGTTCACAATGGAAGTGTTGAATCACATTTACATGGTAGGTACAATTTTAAGATGATTATCCAACTATTTCTATTTAATTAATTGAAGTGCTAAATGTTAATTTTTCGGTTAACATTAATTTTTTGAAAAGAGCTTTGCGTATGTTCTTCCTGTATGCTCTCAGGAGTTGACAAGGTAAATGGTAAACTTGATTGGGATGCTCGAATGAAGATTGCCCTTGGTGCAGCTAGAGGCTTAGCCTACTTGCATGAGGACTCTAGCCCTCGTGTTATACATCGAGACTTCAAGTCCAGCAACATCTTGTTGGAACATGATTTTACACCTAAAGTTTCTGATTTTGGATTAGCTAGGGCAGCATTGGATGAGGGAAACAAACACATCTCAACACATGTTATGGGAACTTTTGGGTATGGAGTCCTTCACCATTATATTTGATAATATTTTCTTCATAACTGATTGAAATATTCTTTAATAATGGAATTTTGATGTATCTGCTGGACTTCTTGATACACAGTTACCTAGCTCCGGAGTATGCAATGACTGGTCATCTTCTAGTAAAAAGTGATGTTTATAGCTATGGTGTAGTCCTCCTTGAGCTGCTAACTGGAAGGAAGCCTGTGGACTTGTCACAGCCACCAGGTCAAGAGAATCTTGTTGTGTGGGCTCGTCCTCTCCTCACAAGTAAGGAGGGTCTAGACATTATCATTGATCCATTCATAAAGTCTGATATCTCTTATGATAGTATTGCCAAAGTAGCAGCAATTGCATCAATGTGTGTGCAGCCTGAAGTATCTCATAGGCCATTCATGGGTGAAGTTGTCCAAGCATTAAAACTAGTGTGTAACGAATTCAATGAAACAAAGGAGATAGGATCAAAAGGTCTTGGTGAGGACTTCTCGATCAATGTAGATAGTAAGATGAATAGACTTTCAGGTAAGCTGTCCGAAGTTTCAGAGGCCTGTCAGATGCCATCTGGCTTTGGAATTGGTCGTGACAACAATGTAGCGATATCAGCATCAGAGTTGCTGAGTATGCCATTGGGACCTGAGCGACAGAACTCCGGGTCTTTTAGGAGGCACTCTATTTCAGGCCCTCTAAGAACATCAGGAAGGCATTTCTGGCAAAGATTAAAAGGTTTATCTAGAGGAAGCATGAGTGAGCATGCATTTTCATCCAAATTTTTGCAAAGATCCCATTAAAATTTTGCTGATATCTCCCGAAGAAAATTAGAATTACTTCTGCAAGTATCTTGAGCAATGCGTCACAATTGGCTTCTGTTCTCTCAAACCAGCAATGAAGTAATTAAAATTTGAAGCATGAGTTGCAGTGGGGAGATCTTTCGAATCTTTTATAAAATTTTCATCTTTTTGAGGTGGTCTGGTTTTTAGCAAAACACTCAACTTTCTTTTGGTCATTTCAAGAGTTGCTTCATCAATAATTTATAATATTCATCTGTAAAATTTATTAACCTCCTATGTAAACAGACACAAGGCCTATTTTTTGCAGCATATAAGCATATTTATTGAGCTTCAGTTCTTATGGTGCTAATTGATTTTACTTTAGCATTGTAATGGAATCTTGAAAATTTTGAAGTGCATGAACGTTACATAACATCTCCCCATACATAAATTTATCCTAGAATTCATTGACAAAACGTATTGTGTTCTTGAAGCAAGGTTTCAACATATTTTTTTGCAGTGTAGCTAACTAAGATCACTGGATATCTCTGTCCTATGTTCAAAATGGATAAACAGATAAGTAGAGAAGAAGCTTGTCAAATGCACATAGACTTTGTTACCAAGAAATGAATTCTATTTTCCACAAGTAGATTAGCAAAGCTACTTGAGTTAGCTGTAGAAGTGGCAATGATTTTTTTTTTTAAAATCATTTCAATCTGGCTGTAATTTGTAGAAATTGGCTAAGATGCTTTCTTTTCCTCCCTTTTGTCTTGGTCACTACACACCAGCTGTTTTTCCTAGTCTCTCTCTCAAAATCTTCACTCCCATGTACCTGCATATCACAAGAACTCAAATTTTATTGTGTAATATGTTCTTGGAAACAATAATTTAGAAGGTTTTTTAAACAATTGGATCATAGTGTTTAATTACCTTCCCATCATCAGGACAGTGCCTTGTGGATTAGTGCCTGGAGATTCATTAAATGTAGAACCATCGACTACACGAAGCCTGTTGATTCCAAGAACAGCGTGGTCAGGGCTGACAACCTTGCCCACATGGCACCCCCCATGGTAGTGCCAAATTGTGATCACAGTGTCTCTGCAGAACTGCTCCAGGGACTTGGTGTCATTGGTATGTTTAGGTATAAGATTAACATTAGCCTTGATGCTTGCGTTGAGTATCGACTCAACAGTTTGCTTATTACATTTTGTGTAGTTTAAGAAATGTTGTGATTGTACAAGCTTGGCAGCCATGCGAATACCCGCAACACAACGTTTCAGATCAAGTGGATGGCTGAAGTAGTTAAAGCTAACAGATGGATTGTCATCAACATTTGTGTTGACCAAAGTAAGCTTGCCTATTGACAGGGGCTTTGCAATTTTTTCTAGAATAAAGCCTCCCTTGAATGTCTCATGGGGTAATTCTCTCTTCCTTCTGATGTAGGCTTGAACGGCTTCGGGTGTTCTTTGCTTTGGAGGAATGGTAGAAAGCTGTCCAATCTAGTCATATGAAAAAAAGCAGTTCATGAAACAGATATTGACTAATAGTTCACCTAGTTGTTGCATCATTATTACTTAAGCAACTTAGATCATGATATATTTGTACAATTACATTGAAATAAATCGCAACTCAGTGCTTACCTCTGCTGACATGATTCCATGGTGACAATGAATGCTATCTCTGGACTGGCTATATCCACTGCTGGATTCAATGTACACACCAAGCTTGGTGATCCCCACGGTTTGAATAAGTGACTGGTTAACTGATATATTAGAGGGAACAAAGATAGCATTCATGGGATTATCAGCCATGGCTGTGCCAACAAACTCATTGTCAAGTACTACAGGAATTCTGAATTTTTCAAGTTCGGCTTTAGGTCCAACACCACTTAACATCAGCATTTGAGGTGTCCCAAGTGCTCCAGTTGATAAAATCACTTCACTCTTTGGGTTATCTGAAACATACGCCTCATGTTGGTTGCCATTTTCATCCTTGAATAGAACTCCCACTGCCCTTGGCTGCTTCCCTGTTACACACATTACAGAACTTAATAACTAAACTTGAGACTTTTTCTTGTGAATTTTCTCATTTTTATTGTATTCACACAGTTTTCGTTCAAGTTTCCAGCATACCTGATGTATCAAAAATAATTTTTTGGACTGTGGCATAGATGAAGACAGCAGTCTTCTCGGGGTCTGCAGAAGCAAGTAGCTCTGCTGAAGTGTGACGGCGACCAAACCTATCAAAAATGGTGCCACCAACCTTGGTTCCATATAGATGGTCATATGTGAATCCATTAAAAGGTGACACCCCAGCATCCAAAAGACTGTCCTTTAGTGCTTTCTGCCATGGTGCGAGATCAGGCCGGTGGACAATTTGTTTCTCCACCCATTGATATGACTCATTCACTAGCTTATGATCCCATCCCACTCTCTTAATAAACCTGCAAACCAAGAAGCTTCAACATCAACAAGAGTTGCACAAGTTTGTCTAGTTTAGGTTGCAGAAGTTCAAATATGGGCAGGGTTGTGTTATTCTGACCAAAATTGTTGGTGTCCTCTTCTTGTTAATCCAATCTATAACACCCGAGATCAAATACTTCCAATTCATAAAGATGGAGTGCTTAAGTTGGATCAAACTAAAGCGTATAATGTCATATCATGTAGAAATGAGTCACTCTTTAACAACTCACAACACACACACAAAACAAAAAATTATGAGTTTGCATTGAACACATGAACTATAAGAGCAAGTTTCGATTATGGTTTGAAAACATAGAGCTAAGACATTTGTTGGGAAACATTATGACAAATTTAGATGTCCCATTATTCTTAGATCAAGCTCTCTTCTACCTAACCTCTTCCATTATTGAGAATAGGAACCAGGACCACAAACAAAGCACTTACTATGAAAGAGAAGCCATTAAAACGGAAGGTGGGTTTCATAAATGTTCTCCTATCCTTGTCATGAATGCCATTTGGTCACCGCTATCACAGCTTTTAGCACATGTATATACTTGTTTGATACTTGGAAGATCAATGCCAACCATGAATTTTCACAGGCTTCAAGTGAAATTAGTTACACTAAACCTTATGAGAAACTACAAGTTTGTTATGATAGAAAGAAGAAAGAAAGTTAACTCAAAAGCCGAATGAGATTTATAGAAAGTTCTGGATTACTCTGATTGATACTGATTCCTCATTACATGAAGAAAAAAAGAGATAAGACCAATGACACTGACAATAACAGTGATTTCAACACAAAAGAGAAATAAAACTCCTACCAACACAATAAAGATGACATTTTCAGGTGCCCATGTGGATTGGTACCTGTAATTTGTGCGAGAATCTGTTGATAGAGGAGGGCTTGACAGTGACTAGATTAACTAGTTTCAAACTTAGCTTTTGTATCACCATTAAATTCAACCTCGCATTAGTAGCTTGGCAGTAACTAAACCCATAAATGTTCTTATAAAAATGTACTTTTCTTCTCTATTATTGATGATAGAGTTGGACAACCAATTAAAAAAATAATGTCTTAATCATAATTAAACCAAAAATAATGTATCAATACACACCCAAACGAAAAATAGAATGTTTACTAATAGTTCTCTTCACTAATTCATTAGAAGCAGCATTGAAATGGAAAATGAAGAGAGATTTAAGGCACATACCGTGCATTTGCTCTGGTGTAGAAGCCAGCATTGATGCTGGAGCCACCACCCAACACTCTAGCCCTTGAATTGAGGACACCATCGGTAGAACTGAAATATTGGGAGGCAGAAGTTGGTGAAGTGTCGGCTAAAGTCAAGTGAAAGTTGCTCAAATATGAGACATTCACATTGTTGAAAGGCACACCACCTCTTTCCAGCAGTAACACACTGAATTTCTGAGAGAGTGTGGCAGCTAATGGGCATCCCGCTGTGCCTCCCCCCACAATTATGTAATCATATCCATTTTCACCGTTTCTCGATGAGAACGACGAGGAGGAGGAGGAGGAGAATGAGCTTGCTGGTTTGATAAATGGGTACCTGTATGGATTGAAATTCTTGCTACTAGCTGCATTAAAAAGGAGATAAAGAGTGTTTGTTACTATCACAAAAAAGAATGCAATTAAGTGGAACACAAACATTCAAACAGGATGATGATGAAGACATATAATGAACAAAATATATGATGAAGACATACGGAAGAAATTAATAGCAAAATCAGTCACAATTAGCTTTGATTTCTCTTTAACATCTCTAGAAAATAAGATTTTGACAGATAACCAGCACATATTCTGCAGATTCTTACTCAATAAATCCACTAAAATTTAACTCCAAAGCAACGCAACAATTCTAAGTAAGATCCATGGAAAAACAAACCATGCAGTAGAGATCAAGATCTTTGGAAACTGAAAGGAGAGAAATTAAAATAATAAAAAGACCTTGAAAGGAAGAGAGCAAGCAGAGGCAAACAAGTAAACACAGAAATAACTTGTTCAAAAGTGCAGTAGCTTCAGCGACAAGTAAAGCCATCGAAAAGCAGCACACAGAGACCACTAGAAACCACTCAAACTCTATGTGGCTCTCTCTGGTTGGCCTTGTTTTTAGGAATGCGCAGAACCCTTATATATATATAATTAAACAGGGAGATGATGATGATGAAGATGAACGAGATGGAGTTGAAAAGCAACAAAAAATATATGCAGGTCTCAACTGTAATTAAGGTGAGTGCAGAGTCCAAAAGGTAAAGTCATTAATGGTGAAATGAATGCTTACAGTTGGAGCACTGCTTCTTGTCTTCTTTTGTATGAATTAACACAGCTCATCTCTATACCACCATAGCTATCTAGCTTAATTTAACAACTCTTCTTTACTTTCTTAATAATGTCTTCTAAAGTTTGAATGAAAGCTTTGCTATATATGTACCATAAAAACTGATATTCTAATAAAACAAAGCATTTGCTTAACGTGTAAGTCTCACATACCCAAAGTAAAATTTAATTACCATAATTCATGCTTATTAGGGTAGTAAGATTGCCACTGAAAAAAGAATATCCTGACAGAATGAAAAAAAATAGAAGATTTGATTATTATATTATGTTTGAAGATAGAATAATTGAGAAAATAAGTGTTGCTGGTGTGTAAATGATTTGTGAACAGACTGCAGATGGGTCAGAAATGAATTCATGAAAAGTAAGAAAACAGAGCTTTTCCAGGGCCATGCAAGTCAGATGTGGGTTCCTCCATCTCCTGATGTAGTCTTTCTTCTTCTAAATGCTTTTACGTTCAACATCATTCCATTCTTCCTTGCCTGCACTCAAACCAATCCCACTGTCTCATTCTTGTTTGAATGCAACCCAATTTTTCCTATATTGACAGCAGAGTAAATTATATATTCTCACCAAGGATTGATTCAAATTTTTTTTTTTTTTAAATCTCTTAATATGAAGAACACATTTTCACCCAAAATCAAATTCAAAGAACAAAATAGTAATTTCACGCTCTCTCTATATACTTTTTTAAATTAAGACAAAAAATAATCATTTTATAGATTATACTCAAACTTTAATAACATAACTTTAGGTCTTGATACATTTAGAAACATGTCTTTGGATATCTTAAGTGATGACATCGCTCTTTTACCATTGCCATAATTTCATTAGTGACACAAGCATTAGCCCTCACCTCTGTTTCATTGCAAATTGATTTGTTGTTAGTGAGTCCTTCGTTCGATCAAATCATCGACAATTCAATTGAGTGAAAACTATCGTTGATGACAATATGAAATCATGACAAAGAGACGGTGGTGGGGGCCGAAAACATATGTGATGGACAGAGAGAAAAGATGGTGGTATGAGAGAAAAGGTGGATTGATGGGTTGGTTGGTAGTGTAGCATTGGTTGTTGCATTAAGTGAGGTGATGATAAAAGAAGTGGGTAAGGATTAAAAAAAAGGAAAATAAAAGGGTTATTCTATAAATTGAATATTTATTTTTTTAAATTTTCATTAATTTGAGTTATATAATAATTTTACAAATAAAATAGTAGAGATAAAATAATAATTTTATTTCTTAACGTAAGGATTTGTTTTCATTACCAGAATTTGATTTTAGGTGAGAAAGTTTTAGTTATATCCTCATGAGGTGACAAAGTGTTATTGGTTCAAACTTTGGGAGGAAAAATAAGATTTATTTTTAACTATATTATTTCTCACTCAACTTGATAATTTTGATTGAATTGAATATATGTTTGGATTATAAGTTTATCAGCTTCTTAAATACATATAGGTGAGCCGATATTGAAGATAAGCACGGCCAAGAATATTATCATAATAAAAGTGGAGGGGGCCTCTTTTTTGACCTAGACACGATATGTTACTGTATCATAATAATAGAGTATACTGGAACCGATATGACCTATTGTCACTTCTAATACTATATCCCACAAGTTCTTAATATGAGGCTTAGTACCCTTCTCCAATTAAGTCAATTACACTAACATATGTGACATCATCACCCTCCAATTGATGGCATGAACATAATTCTATAATATTAATCTGACATAATTAATTAAGCATAAAATATGTAAATTAATTAAATTTCAAGCACATTATTTATATTGTTAGTTATTGAATTAATTGTTGTTAGTTGGTCATTAAAAAGGAGCGTTTCCCTTAATTATCTATCAATCAACAAGTGATTGGAATGGCAGTTGCACTGCAACCACACATTGAAGAAATTCATATCCTAAAAGGAAATTAGTAAATAAATTATCCATAATATTTTACCAGTAAAATAGCTCAATAAAATTACATGTATTTATCTTAAGTATACAAATAAATATATATTTAATAAATGTTATCAAATAATTGAATAATTTTGAATTAAAGATAAATAATACGTAATTACATTATGACATATCATGTATATACTAAAATATTGATACACATAACATTACTCAAAGTAGATTGTTTCAATGGTTCTATCGGGTTCTTGTTTAATTGTTATTTTTTGGGTTTTTTGTTAGGTTGTTTCATATTTTGTTTAGTTTGTTCTAGCATGTCTATTTTATAGTTTTTTTTCTGGATTTGGTCGACCTTAAATTATCTTCGGATCCTTTTTCGAGTGTCCCCTGTATTGTTAATATACATATTTACTAAAAAAAAAAATGGCAAGTATATAATAATTGAGTTTGATAAATAAATGCCACTGTTTCTGCTATGTTTTTAATGAACAGATGAAAGAGGTACAGTGTCATTGTTTCATAGCTGAACTAAGAAAATACCAGCAATGCTACGCGTGTGTATATATATATATATAGTTTATAATTTAAATATATAAATAATATATTATTATACGATTAAATATTATTTTTAATTCAACATTATTAAATTATATGATGATATATTATATATATATATATCTAAATTATATATCAAAATATATATACATAATTTTATCGATAAAATAAATCAAATTTAGTTGACATACATATATAACTTATACACTTATTCAACATCACTCCAATTTTTCTAAGTAAATGCATACATTCAATAAATTCCAGAAAGTAGATGTAATTTTATGATGAGGACAGAGGCTAATTTAATCAGAAAAAGATGGTTCAGTTCACACAAATTAAAATTTTGTACCTCAAGCTTTGATGTGTGCTACAATTTCTTCTTTACCTCACATGAATTTTTATACACCTTTTATTTCAAGTGAAAATTCAGTTTGATTTTTCTTCCTCTTGATGTTATATAAAAGATAATGAAATTATTTCCTAATCCTTCACATTTAGTTTCATTTCAGGTTGTTCCATTTATTTTTTGATTTTAGAAGATTGTTAATTTGTAAGTAGGGCTGGATTCGAGTCGAGCCGAGCTCAACTCGGTTCATATATGGATGGCTCGAGTTTGGCTCGAGCTCGGTTAAGGCCGGCTCGTTTTGGGCTTGAGTTCGGTTCGACTCATTTTTCGTTATTAAAATGATATCATTTTTAATATATATTAGTCAAAACGACGTCGTTTTATATAAAAAATTTAAAAAAAAAAAATCTACCGAACCAGTTCGAGCTCGGCCAAGCTCAGCTCATTTCCGGCTCGAGTTCAACCCTATTTGTAAGGTAAAAGGTTAATGATAGGTTGTTGACTTAAGAAAAAAATAGCAAAACAATCATCGTTTGCAATTAGATATGTCAAGGTGGTTGGATAAACGCACGATTCGATCCAAGTCTCTTTTTTTATGGTTTGTAGGGGCACGATCTACTACTATAACAAATCGTGCCAAGTTTGTAAGCTATGTGGTTTGTGTCAAACCTTGAGATAATGTCTGTAAGCTAACTTGATATGATATGTAAAAAAAATATTAAAAATTAAAAATAATAAAAGTTAATTATTGATTAAATTTATTTAATATTAAAAAAATATCAAAACATTATAATTTACTGAGTTAACTTATGAAGGTACGATTTAAGAGGTTTTAGATTTTATCACAAGCCTTTTAATTCTAACAGGTAAATTAGGTCTGTTAGATCTATCATGATTCCAAAACATGATGGATTTTGTCAAAACCAATATGACCTACCACCATCTCTATCTGCATTTATCCTCGTTGACTTTGCAATTGATGTAAAAGAAAATTTTAGAATAATTATAAAATTTATAAAAAATTCTTGAAATTTGAGTGGTGGATAGAGCATTTTTTGGGTGTAAATAATGACAGTTGTTGTTTTTATATAATAAATAAATTTAGTACAGAGGGTATTAATTAAATAGTCAACTAAAATTTCCAGTTCTTTATTCCAATAATTGACATTTTGCCAATGGCATAAAAAATGAAAATGAAAATGAAAAAATTTTAAATTAAATTAAATTATTTTAAGTTTTAAATCAAATTAAAAAATATAGTTTGATTGGGTTTGGTTTGGATTACAATTTGAACCTATTAAATATAATTTATTTTTAAATATTTTATACTTAATAAATAATATTAAATTATAGTGATTTAGAATATGAAATGAACATATAAAATAATCAAAATACAAATAAAATAATTATGTAACAAAACAAAAAATTAAATATAAAAAAGTGATGGAAACACTTAATTTGTTGTATTTTGTTTAATTTGTGGAGGGTGTAATTGTCACCATTGAAACAACTGAAATACATATTGAAATTTAGAAAATTTCAAAAATACTCTCAAACTTTTTTCGAATGTTCAAAAACCCCTTAAAAAGAATCATCAACAACCCTAAAATTTTTAAAAATTACAAAACATCTCCAATGATATAATTATACATCATTGACACCTTATGATTTGTTATACATGTTAATTTTTTTTATTTTTAATTAAAATTAATATAAATTAGGAATATAAAAAAAATATTTAATAAAATTTTGGGGACAAAGCGTCATTTAGCTTTAGGGTTTTTTGCCTTTTCAAAAAATTTAACAAAAATTTTAATAAATTTAACATTTGGGTGATAAATTGTTTTTTTTTTTTGAACTTAACAATTTGCGATTTCATCAAACTTAAGGTGGGAAATAATCATTTAACCTGTATAATATATATAATTTTAAAAAATACAGTTTGGCTTGATTTTGAAACTATTCAAATTACAACCCAAAACATAAATCATTCTTTCAAAATTCACCAACCCAAACCAAACTGTTATATAAACTAAACTAAATTAAATTATAATTTTTTAACAACTCGATCTGATTTTATAATTTGAACTGAATTATACACATTCCAATCTCCAAAAAAAAAAAGGCCAAAGGACTATTTCCCACCCAAGTTCAGGTGCAATCTCAAAGTCACACTTATGTGGTTTGAAAAACTCCAAGTCCCACATATTGACCAATTGGGGTTAAAATTTTCTATCAAGGGGGTTGGATCAGCATACGACACACTCTAGGTCTCTTTTTTTACAGTTTGTAGGGGCACAATCTGCCACTGTAACACGCCGTGCTAGATTTGCAAGCCATGTGATATGTGTTGGGACCTTGAGATAAGACCTATAAGCCAACTCGATATGATATGTAAAAAAATATATTAAAAATAAAAAATAATAAAAGATTAAATATTGATTAAATTGATTTAATATTAAAAAATTAAAACAATATAATTTGGTGAGTCAACTCACAAAAGTACAATTTAAGGGATTTTAGAATGTGTCATAGGCTCTTCAATCTTATTGGGGTTTTTTTTAGTTTGAGGGTTTTTTTTTTTTGTCTTTTCAAAAAATTTAACAAAAATTTTAATAAATTTAACATATGGGTGAGAAATTTTTTTTTTTTAAACTTAACAATTTGTGATTTCATCAAACTTAAGGTGGGAAATAATCATTTAACCTATATAACATATATAATTTAAAAAAATACAATTTAATTTGATTTTCATTCATGTAGATTTAATTAAATTATGTGGTCTAATAAAAATAATATTAATCCAGCTGTGTTGCCAGTTGTTTTGTTTAATCTCTGAATCCATTATTAATTACATATACTTTTAAATGTGAAATTATAGTTAGAGGTGGGTTAGGTGATAATAATAATTATTCAACTAACTAAAGACAATAATAATATTTGATTAGATGATATTATTGTCTTTAGTTATTGTATTAAATGATATTTAATTAAATTATAGTTAGAGGGTTAGAGGGATAAGTTGAATTGAATTCTGTTTCTGGAAGGTTTTAAGATTTGATTAGATGATGTAATTAAGTAAATAAATGGACTAACTATATATGTTATTGAAGAATGTATTATGAATTACACACAATTTGGTACATCATAACTATATAATATGCATATAAAAAACATACGTCATAACACTTATTTTTGTCTAAGGTTTAGTCTATTCTTAAACTTTCATTCGTAAGATTTTAAAAATCTAAAATTTTCTATTAGGATTAACGTTAAAATCGTTATTTAATAAAAAATATAAAAACTAAAATTTTATTTTATTTTTCTTCTTCCTTTTAATTTAAAAAACTAATATTTTTTTCTTATTAATATTTTGAAAAATTGCATCTTCTCCACTCTACCCTAAGGTTTTGTCTTTTCAAGCATTATTTTTTGACGAACTTCACCGTTTATTGTTGCATTTTCTCTTCCTCTTAGTCTCTATTGTTTGTTTTTCCAACCATTTTCGTTTGATGAAGACGACGAGTCTCCTTTATGAGACGATATTATTACATTTATAATGTTTCAAGTTCTTCTTTGTGAACATGATATCAATATTGATACAAAAGTTATATTAAAATAGTTCAATAACATTATTCTGCTGAATTGAACCCACTTAACAAAGCGAACAAGGAGGCATTGAATTAGGAATGAAGTATAATAACAAAGCAATCCAAAATGAAATATATGCTTTGATATGAAAGCAAGATCAACTTTACTATCAGCAGAAAATACCAATTTATCTTTTTTAATAAAACTATATATATGTATTTTTTTATATAATTTAGGTATATAGATAATATATAATTATGTAATTAAGAATTACTATATCTTTAATTTAAAATCATTTAATTATATGATAACATATATTCTATATACTCAAATTATGTATAAAAAAATGTGTATACATTGATATATGTCATTATATGATTGAATTTTGTTTTATCTTTAATTCAGAACTATTCAATTATATGATAATATATATAAATATATACATATATATATATTCACAATAGATACACATAATTTTATTGTAACTTAATTAAATGTACTTAATTTTACAACTGATTAATTTTCTTGTTACCCTAATAACCATGAGTCGTGCTATGATTAATTAAATTTTGTAACTTTATTTGCCATACTTTAATTAATAATGACTTAATTATTTTCCTATATGCATTAGCTTATTAAATAAACCTTTAATGGTATTAATTGACATGCATAAATTAAGAATTTATACATTTTTCTTTTTTTACCTCGGACACATCTTCACTCGTTTCAATATCCACTCCTCTCAATTTTCACCAGATCTTTTTATCTTTATCCTTTTTTCTTATTTAAAGTAACTCTTGTACCTCCTATTTTAGAAATTAATTATTGTTATGATTTTTACTATTAATTGAAACCTTTAGATTATTGGTTTCAATAGTATTTAGGGTTTACTCACTATGTTTTTCAATTAAATCCATATATAAATTTTAACTAGAAAAATAGAGTTATTAAGTTTGTATTTTTTAATCAAAACCTATAATTTTAACTATAAAATAGAGTTAATGTAAGAAGAAAAAGTTGGTTAATAGAGTGTGTCAGCTAGATTAGACTAACAAATGTTTGTTCATTTGTTGAAAAGATGATTTTAGCTAAATTAGTTTAGATTTGACTAATTTTTATATAATACATTTGTATGAATTATGACAAAATAAGGTGTTTTTTTTTTTTTTAAAAAATTCTCTTATTGATTCAAAATGCCACAAACTCAATAAAAATACAAATAAAATTATCTATAAACTAACAACTTAGAACTGGGTTACCCCATGGTCATGATTTGATCATCATTAGGTAATGATCAAATTATGTGTCATAAGAAGCATAATATGTATCTTTTAAAAACCAAATGATGTTTTAGGGACTTACACACATTTGGAGGCTCATTTATCTTTATGGTGATACGACACGTTTATCGTTTTTGAACACAATGTAGAACAACACAATGGTTATCCACATGTGAGGCACATTCAATCAAAAGTTAGGGAGAGGGCACAAGAGGTCTGTTAGAACCACAAGGAGAACAAAAACGTATTTGAAAGTATTTTTGTTGAATTGACAAAGTTTGTACAATTTACAATATGGTCTATTTATATATAGACTCATGAACTAGCATTCCAAGGTATGGAATGTCAGTTACAGGCATGATACAACTAACACAATTATATGACATATCATCCAAATGAGCATTCTTAAGGCATGCAAGACCATTTATGTAATGTTGTATAAATTAGCATTGAATCCATGATTGATTTTGGGATATATGATAAGATATTTGAAAAGACCAACTAAGGGATAAGGAACGACTATTCCTCTAGCATGCATGACCATGTACTCTAACTTGACATTAATCTAATATTTAAATCTTTTTTATCTAATCTAGATAAAGTTAACTCTATACTATTTCATTACAACCCTTCCATTTTTGGGTTGTTTTAGTTTTAGTCTCTTAAATTGACAAAGTCACACTTAAGTCTAACAATCTTATGGAGTTTAAAATTATCATCTCAAATTTTGAACAAGATTCACTTTATATAACCTAAGAACTTTTGATCTCGTGATCTACCTTTTTTGTGTGTGCTTCATAGATACTTCACCATGTTGATAGTGAGCAATATTAACTATCCGCACATAAACTAACATTGGCCTCTAATAAGGTATCACTTAGATGATGAAGTAACAATGATAAAGATAATAATATATCAACAATATGGTTGTCGTACAATATGATTATTTTATTTACTAATATTTCATCAAAACTAAGACACATAAGAATGTCTACCTAAGATAATGTTTGATTTTCATTGATTGACTTCTATGATGACAACCATATAGTATTGGATTAAACAACAACTTAGTCCTACTATATTCATCGATTTAAGTGATCACTGACATTCATTAATAAATTTAATAAAGATATCTACTCTTGTATCCAAGGGTGATGAACCAAAATCTTCATACATCTCTTAATATAAGCAATCACCATTGTTGGGATAATCTTTTCTCAATGACTACGTTGGATTGGTGTCAAACCATATTAAATTTTATACAAGACGATCCAATGATTTCAAGTCTAAGAATCACAAGTAGCATTATTTGTCAAAAGATATTTTCTATAAACACAAGGATAACCATTCATATGTAATCTTCTTGGTAGGTCATTTTGGTGAACCAGTCTACTCAATATGCACTCATATGTTGCATTAGATCGTTAGTGAACAACTTTAACAAGTTAGATCTATCACTAACCTTTAATAGGATTGTTTAACACTACAATAATCTTAACCATATTATCTATGCTTTAAGTCAAAGTAATATAAAGACTACGAACATTTTTTGAATGATCATCATGTGTTAATACAAGGTTCTCTCAATCAATGATACACATTATTCCTCTTGTCAGGGTTATACCATTCTAAAGACATTTAGTTGATTACATAAAGTAAAATAAATTATGAAAGAATGTCATATTATTAATATTAACTTGATACAAGTTACAAATTAATGTCATTACATTGACCAAATAATTGACTTTAGAGTTTACATATTTCAACAGTTTTAGCAATATCGGTCAGAATTTAAAACTCATTATTTTAGTTAAGGGTATTATTTCTCCTGATATATTTCTCTTCTTGTATACCAAAACAGTTGACAGAAATCTTAAAAAAAATGTCTTTAAAGTACTCTAAAATCACAAAACAAAGTTCAACTAATATTAGAGATGATGTTCAGGTAATTCCAAATGAATCATTACATCCTAACCACCTAATTTGGTTTTATCCAATGAATCAGCACAACTTAACTTCAAAATTGACAGTCGACTTCAATCGAGTGTAATTCTAAAGTAATCATTACAACCTAACCAATTAATTCCATAGGAATTATTACTACCCAACTACTCAATCTAGTTTTATCCAAATCGATTATTAAAATTTAGCTTCAACCATATATATATATATATATATATATAATTTTTCATATATGAAAAATTATTTTAAAAGAATTAAATTTCAAATAGTAATGCAATGTAACTATGAAAGGGTTATAAATTCCCCCTAAATAGTAATAGAATGATAGAAAAAATAAAGATGTATGCTACAATAAATAAATAAATGAGTTTTTACCTCTTTAAAGAACATCATCATATAAAATGAAGTTTGCTCAAAATCTTCTAATTAGCCTTTTCTTATATGGTTGTTTCCATATGTGAAAAATAAGTTGAATTTAAATTAAAACTCAAGCACAATCCAACTTGGTCAACTAGTACTTGGTTTATTTTACTCCTGGTGGAAGAATTTCCCGTGCATAATCAGTCAAACTAACATTTAAAATCCAAACAAAGTGGAATGCCACACATTAATAATAAAAAGGACCAAATTTAGGATTCACAACATGTCAACTTACCAAAAATTGTCTTAATTTCATGAAGAGAAACGAAGCTTTAATAAAAGGAGAAATTTTGAAATTGGCGAATGCAACAATGAAAAATCTGTGTTAAATAGAGGAGAAATTAAAATTGATGCAATCATCAATAAAAAGGAAAACTTTGAGAGAACAAGAGGAAAACCTAAAAGGGTTGAAACTGCCCAAAGGCAAGATAAAACTATTACAAACCAAGAAAAGGAAAAAAAGAAGTTACAGGAAATGATAAGCATTGTAAATAGTTTCAAATTTTCTTAAAACCTTAAGCGGACAGAAGCCAGTGAAGCATTGTGGGATGACCTAGTAGCTCAATGCTGAATAGCTATTAGGAAAAGCTTGGGGCCAGTAGAGCTTAGTCAACTAATGCAAAAGTTAGCAAATAGGCTAGCTTGGCTTGAAGTTGATAAAATATATTATGAAGAAGAAGAACTTGTGGGAAGATCTGTTCTTCGGAGACAAATATTTCTAAAGACTAGGATATTCAGGGAGATAACAGATTTCAATATGCCTTATTTGAATCTAGTCACCATAGAAACATTAATAGCTTACTGGCAAAAGGAAGAAGTAAATGATCTTCTGGTAGGATTATCTATTTTTACAGATGGAGCTATGAAATTACACGTTCCTTGGAAACTCTTTAGAAGAGGAAATTGTGAACAACTCTTAAAAAAAGGATGGATAGATGCAATAGAAATTGATGTACAAGAAGCGATGATGGACCCCACATACTAGACGCAGTGAAGCAAGCATTGTGTGTTTTAGATAGAAAAATTCACACCTTCACTTGTATTATCACTTCTTCCATTCAAAAGGATGATGATATACAACCTGTACAAATATGAGAGTTTGTTGTAAGAGAACCATAGTATGGATTAATGGTTCGAGAGGACGTCTCAATGGGACGACATGCACTACAACAAATAGCAAAGAACCTTGATAAAGAGGATTGGTATTGGACAAGAGTTCACATAGGAAAATTATTACAAGTCCAGTTAATCCAAGGTTGAAGAACTTCTGCGGAGGGATACTATAGTTCACAAAGATAAAGGAATTATAGTAACCCTACTAAACATATATACAAAAGTTCAAGATACTCTGTTCAAAGAAAATCGAGCTCAACTTCAAGAGATTGCTAATGGATTTAAGATCCAAAGTATCTCTCAACAAAGCTTGATGGAAACAACAAAGGAGACTCTTCGACTCATATTAACTCACGAAGCTGAAGCCTAAACAGAAGCCAAGGTTGAAGCCCAAGTCCTAATTGAGGAAAAAGAAAAAGAAGATGCCTTTGGACTCTTTATGGACTCTACAGACAAAATTGTTTAAAGCCTAAAAGAGGAAAGGAGATTCGATCAACCTTCAAATGATCGACACACAAAACGTGACATGTATCCAATACGCTGAATACAAATAGAAGGATGGGATGCTACCGACATTCAATGAATCAACACTCGAGATGCTACTGACATTCAAATACTTTACTTCCATGAAATAAATATTATAGAACATGTGAGAAACAGAGACCCCAGCGTTTTTTTATAAAAAAGTACATATATTTATCATTTTGCGTTGGCTAACATGCCTAATGTAAAGTTGTATATTTATCATTTTGTATCAACTGATAAGCCATGTGTAAAAGTAGTTACTATGCCCACAGATTTAAAAGGAGATAGTTAGTTGTAATATAAGAAAGATAAATAAAAGAGGTTTCCTTTTAAAAGCTTGCGAGATTTGTTCTTTTGAAATATTCTAAAGAATAAAAAACAAAGTACTCTTATATATCTCTTCTAGTTATATTATATTATAATTCATGCATATTATAATAATAGAACTGTTTAATTTCAATGAAATATATGCATGATTTGTTGAAAATGATTAATTAAATTTTGATGAAGCTAATAATATCAACTTGTGTGTTGTGTTGATTAACTTGTTGATTTAACTTGGGTAATGTTGTGTTAACTTGGTATCAGAGCAATGCATGTGAAAGTAAATACATGAATACTAGATAAATTAAAAATCTCTAAAAGAAATTCTATCACATTTGCAATTCAACTAAGTTAGAATTATGATAATAAAAAATTCACAAATATGTATTGAAAAGTCGTATGGCTAATAAATATAATTTCCATAACTTTTTGCCAACCAATCAAATGGGGACCAAATGTGATCACCAACCTTCTTCTTTAACTCTCCCACCACCATTACCAATTATTAACTTTGTTCAGAAAGATGATGGTGCCCAATACCCAGATCCTTGAAGACAATTTGGTAAAACATAAAGTGTTGCGGTATGACATTGGAATATGCATATCCATGAGGGGAGAAATATAGGGTAAAAGGTCACCACATGTTTCAATGACATGCAATCAAATCAAACACAGGTATACCATTACACACGTGACAAAAATTGGGTGCAAAACCAGACCAACGACCATCATACTATTGTTTAGAGATACGGCCCTCAAACAATAACATAAATCAATAACCTACATGGAATGGAAACTATTAAATGGGAGACTTTTTCACAACAAATCTTAAACTCCCCCTGTATGCGGCACTTGCACAAAAAATTAATGCCTTGCGGATAAATAGCGCTCACATGTTGAATAGGAGTCGGAATTATGGGCCATACACAGTGCCATATCCCATAGTGGGCGAGCACAGCACTTGCATCTTTTAACACAGAAGAACTCCTTTTGTTCAAGAGCTTTTCATCTAGTCTTCTTTTGATGCACTTGATTGCTCAGTTCTGTTTCCGGATGAAGTTATTTCAGATGAGGCACTTGATGACAGTCCACTACTTGTGCCTACGCCATTTCTGTAGTTCTTTGATGGAACGACGGGGTTTCTGGGAGGATCACTATTAATGGCAGGGTTTCTGGGAGGATCACTATTAACCACAGGGTTTCTAGAAAGATCACTAGTCACAGGTACTTGCCCCTCCTCTGCTAGTTTCTTGAGAAGGTTCATGACTGTGGGAAGGAACTTGGTAGACAGGGAAAGAAGACCAGGGAGCTGAAAAGATGAACATCATAACCCATAAAAATCTCTAGTGAGAAAAAACATCACATGTTTAAATTTCAATTTTCAGAATTTCCATTGCTCATACGATGGTGTAATAGAAAACATAAAAGAAAAAATTAATGACACTTACAGCGCCATTGCGGAATTCACCAGAAATGTCCAACTGCACCCAAAGGGCTTTGATGAGTAAATACCCAACAAAGATGACACCTAAATACAGGGGATTTCTGCCATGAGAAATACCTGTGTAAGTATACAATAGTATGCGCATGACATGTATATGCTCAAACACCATCTATTGATACCACAATTGCAAGGAAGATAAATACCTTAGAAGAGTCATAAATTCGTTAAATCCAAGGACAACCATGGCAACAATTGCCCATGGAGGTGGTAACCAGTTGTTGTTGCGTTTGTTAGCTTCCTGAAAACATTTTTTTAAGAAAAAAAAAATACAAACCAATAAGGCACCATTTATGACAATGCAACAGCACTAACAACCTTGAACAAAACCAAAAACTGTAATAATATTGGTTTGCACAATGTTTTCGGAATCGGATTGGACATCAACTTAGTGGAGAGGGCAATCCGGCGCAACTAGTGCTTGGACCACCGGTAATCAAACTAGTTAATTATTTAAAAATAATATTTAAAAAAATTTTATATGATTTATCATTAAATTATAATCTAAGTTATTTTATCATCAAAATAATCTTAGTTGATGGTATACATATACGAATTGATAGATAAATTGATTTTTTTTATATTAATCAGGTCAAACCTGGTTTTTTACCCGGTTTAACTATTTGAATTGTCTAGCTCAATTAAGTCCAATCCAATCCAATCTGGTCTGACTTCAAAAAAGGTTTTCAAACAAATCAAAATTGTTTTTACTAACGGGTGATGGTCCAATTGGTCGGCCGGTCCGCTCTGATTTTAAAAACCATGCACATTAAGTATATATAAAGCAAGAGAGGTAAAAATTACTAATATGTAAGATATCATGCCTGAGCAGAAATGGCCTGAGTAACAAAATATTCTGTCTCGGACTTGAATTGCCTCCATAAAGATTTGCACTGAACAGGCGTGATCAACATTTTTGAGGATGGAACCTGTATTAAGATAAAGGAGGAACAGCCAATTATTCAAGAGAAGACGATGCTCACAAATGAGTGTCCCCAATAAAGGTCTAGTTGAAATACCCCAAGGAATTTCCACTTATCGCACAAACAATACAAACAAGTATGAAGCCAGACTATCCCCTAATCAAACAGTTTGCAAGTGTTTAAAAACATTTTTGAATTCTAAACATCAGGCAACATATGGAACGTGGACAGTACCAATTTTTAATGTATTACTTGCTTTTATTTTTGCATTGATTCAAGTATTCAATCGTAGAATTCAGAAAACAGAATTGCCAGCAATAAAAAGTAACCTGCTCCCAAGTGCTTGAGGCCAGGGGATCATATTTTGAAATCTCCCTATTGGTAGAAGCAGCACTGTTTGTAGAATCCAACAAAGCGCTGGAAAGTGTACTCTCAATATTATCAGTGTCATCATCCAAACGGATCACCGCCATAACGGAAAGCAATTTTAAGGACTGGAAAGCAACACAAAATATATGATTAACAGGGGAGCTAAAGGTATACAAAAAAAAAAAAATTCAGCACTTGATTTTTTATAAATTGTCATACAGCAGAGCGAGCAGTTTTGGTGATTGCTCGAACATCTTCTTTCCCAGTCCAAATTCGCGGCATAGAATCAGAGTCATGGCTGAACAATGTTGTAAACCTGTTTGAAACATTACAGTTAATCACCATAGGTTAGAAACTGAAGGAAATCAAACAATTTAAACCAATTAATGGTAGAGATGCTACCTGTCCTTCATTCGGTTCAACACCCTTCCGGCTTCTTCCCGTGCTTTTGCTTCAACCACACTCTTCGCATAATTCTCTAGATTCACAAGCATTTTCTCCCTGGCTACTTCATCCATGTCAAAACCAGAAAGTGCACCAGATAGCCCAGAGACAGCACTTTTAGTCTCTTTCTGTAGAAGTTTCTTTATTGCAGGCCAGGTGACATCATTAGCTCCATCTAAAAGAGCTTCCACAGGTCCTGCTAATGCTTCATTTAGTTTTGACTGCAAACAAAGTATAACCCTCAGGAACAGAGACATTTTATTTGGCCAATCATTAATTTTAAACCGAAGTACTAGTAAAACAAAATTCTTCTGACATCACATAGAAAATCCAATAATGGCAATACCATTAACAGAAAAGGTATTAGTCATTAATACAATTAATTATTGAATAATCACAATATAAACTTCTTCCTTTTTCTTTTTGTTTTATTTGGGTACGTAGCCGACACAATGTAAACTTCTATTTTGATGGTTTAGCCCAAATCAAACAGTAAATATATTGTATCATACAGAAGCTCCAACTATCACCCCATATTCTTCTCAGTGAACTAAGAGGCACTCAGCTGAGGAAGTAAAAGTCCAAAAAGAATGAACTAAATATTTAATTATACCTCAAAGTGAGTAGTAAGTTCAGCCAGCTTGGCAGCACGGACAGATGCAATATGTGCATCTATATCACGTTGGAGTTTATCCCGTGCTTTAGAAGTGTCCCAGTTTGCTTGTTCAATTACAACATCTGCAATTAATCAATCAATCAATCAGAAATGGTACTTGGGCAAGCACATTGACTCCATACCAATAGCACTTAACCTGATCACTAAACTAAAATGTCAAGTTTCACTCCTGCAAAATTAATGTAACAATGAACTAAAAGTTAGATTCGACTACTTATGTCTTCTAAATTGTCCAATGACTTACAAAACATACCCTTTGGTTTTGGGAAATTGTCCTTTGCACTCCATTTTTCACTTTTTGTTTAATAGGCTTGAATGCAATTTTGCAAGACCAACAAAATGCCAAAACCAAATTTTACGTACCTGCACATCTTTCATCAAATTGAGTCATAAAAGATGTAAAGCAGCGATGGGAAGCTGAGGAAAACCCTTCCCCTCCACTCAAAGCCTTATCAAATGCATCCTTGAATTCATCCAGAGTTCCAGACCTTATATGTCCCAACATAGATTGGAATGTCGGTTGGACAAGCTAACAAAGACAAAAGGAATGCTAAATTAAGTAATAAAACACAGATATATCATGAGAAGGGCATCATATTCAACACAGCCTCTGTTTATTGCCATAGCACAGACAGCTATAGAAGAAAAGAGAATGATAACAACTAGATCTGGAAAAATGTATTACTTGCAGTAATTTTTCTTCAAGCTGCTTTCGCTTGGAAGATCGGACAACTTCATCAAAATACAGAACTTCTGCATCATATCTGAAAAAAAAAAAAAAAGGCAAAGGAAGGGCTTGATACTTCATAAACTAAAAGACAATTAATGACTTTGGAAATGCTTATGAATCATGTATAGACCAAAAAAAAAAAAAAAGCATTTAACAAAGTAAATACTTCTTATCTTCATGTTAATCCATCTATTGGTGGTGCAGCAACACTACTAAATATTATATGAAATGAAATACTCTTACCCTGATAGACTGGTATCAAGAATTGAACTTAGCTTCTTCCCAAAACCAGGAACGGGAACAGATTGTACAGCCTCCTCCAACTCACACCACTCCTGTAACAATTTCAAATCAATTCAGCTGGTGCCAACATATGGAACATCAACTGTTTAAAAATAGTAAATAAAAGAATAAAAGAGAGATGGAAAAAATTTAAGATCCAGTACCTCGTTAGCAACAAAATTGGAATACTTTTCATTTGCAATTTCTTCACAGCGAACGGTAGCTACCATGACCTAGAAATAGATGTTTCATGTACAACATTAACAACACCACTGTAATGATATTTAAAACTAAATCCAATGAAGAAAAGATATACATAAAATTACCTTGTGGGCAGGAAGGTCAAGGTCCTTATTCTCCTTAATGACTTTCCAGATTTGTTGTGCACTAAAAGAAAACCCTGAAGCTGGAACAACACCACGCCGATCTCCAGCAAGCCCTCCCGGTGCAATAGAATGATAGAACCTTTGCCTCAAACTAGCAACCTTAATTTATAACAAATCAAAGAAAAAAGACAAATATATATATATCAAAGAGTTTCAATTTTACAATACAGACATTCATTCAGCCAAAAAAACCAAAAAAAAAAAAAGAAAATTACAAGCCCAAATTCAGCTCATAGGTAACATGATATTGCACATTATACATCTCAATAACTGGGCATCTTGATGAAGGAAAAAAAAAAATTGGTTCCAATGATAAGGAGATCAATGTTGCAAATCTGAACAAACAACACATAATTATTTCAGGAATGGCAAATTAGATATGCATGAGGCACCTGCTCTTTGAATTGCTCTTCCTTTTCTTCATAACTCGACAGAGCAACAACTTCAACCTGACCATTTTTAGTAAATAATGCCATCACTTAAAAATATAATTATTCCTTCATCAAAGAATGAAGGCATGCTCCTGCATATAGGAGCATCGAACTTACATTAAAAAATTCACTAAGAGGAGTTTCCTTATGGGCTAGTGGCTTAGGAACGGAATCCCATATCTGCAGTTCAAGAGAAAAAGAAATAAGGATGAAAAAACATCGATAGAGTCAACTTTGAAAAATAAAAATGGAATGTAGCACGAAGACTTATACCTTCTGAATATCTTCTCTTAAAACAGGTTCTAGATTTTCCAATGGAGTCTATATACAAAGAAGAACAGACAAATAAAAACTACAGCTCATTGTGAAAGAAAATGACAACAAACAAGCAAAAGTAAAATACCTAAATAAACAACTTGTGATATCTCAAGCTACTGAATGTACTTAAATAGAAAAAAAGCATACCCGTGTTTTATCACGTATAACAAACATCAAAGTTGTTTTGCGCGGACTAAATAATCGCATCATCACCTGGATGCATATTCCACCATCAATTTATGAACTTAAAATGTTATGATGCTGAATACAGGTTGCCAAGGGGTAGACAAACGTGGATTACCTGGAATACAGTCTTTAAAAGAGGTTTATTTGCAGCTTGCTCACGGCCAATGTCATGACACCACCTACATGAATATGCTTTAAGAAGAGTACAAAAATACAATATACAGCAAACTGTGCAATGAAAAGAGAGAAACATAGAAAGTTATGCATTCAAACTAATTCACTCTTCCATAACTAGACAGAATAACATACATGTTTATTAGCACTATATCTGAAACAGCAAGGGCAAAGAGGGCACTTTGCTTCTCAAAAGCAGTATCATCCTGAGAGGAAAACCAGATAAAAATTAGCAAGCAATATGCCTCCATATCTTCTCAAACCAAAAATTCATTTCTACATCCCAGAATCTGAGCTACATAAATTCAGATCATACATCTGAAAATACATGCATGCAAATGATAACAACATTAATTAAACATGGGATGAGGTTAAGAAGAATATGGGCATAAAAAATACCTCTCCCCTTTCCCTTCCGTCAGTTCCCTCCAAGTCCATTACAAGAGTACAGGGCTCAATGCCAGCACATCTTGCTAACCATATACCTTTGGTTGTCTGAGACCTGAAGAGAACCACATTTTTATGAGTAATTTCATCTTACATTAACAAAAATTTGATTTACCGTGCGAATATCAAGAGAACATGCCTTCCTTTAAATGCATCCATTTCCCTGAAGTTTGTACCAAACAAATGATTTAACAGTGTGCTCTTCCCTGCAATTATCATGGAAAACAATGTGAAACTCTTCAAATTTGCATACACTTCAGCTTATGCAAGCTATAATAATTAACCATTTAACGAATAAATTAATAACAGACAAACAGAAAGACAGGAAAGAAATATCTTAAGTAGTAAAAAAACCCAAAATTAAAGGGATGGTGCATAAATTTCATACAGGACAGGTCATTCTGTTTTTCATATCAACACAACTACCCCATCATGGACAAATGAACTGACTTATATCTCACCATGCTTTAACAATTTCTAATTCAGAGTCATCATACTCTTCTAAAGCACAATGCTCATTCAAATCGCACTTGGTTTGATAATGAACCACTAAACCCCTGATTCAAAATACATAATTCATTAAAAATAAGTCATTAGGGCAGGGAGAACAAATACCGCTACTTTGCGGTCCCATGATGGCGACTACAGCATATGACAGCCCACAATCACTCAATTTAACATCCTTGATAAAGTTCTCAATTCCGGCAACATTGAATGTACCATCCCCATCAATAAGCGGAGTTGAGCAAGATTTGTCACTATTCACTGGAGAAGCAAAGGTGTTCACGCATTAGCAAGTAATGAAATTCGCAGCTTATAAAACTTCAAATTTCCACATAAAGACAATATTTTCTAGGATAAACTACAAACTGCAAAGAATATTAGTAACTACCAACTATTTATCTTCAGTCCAAACCATAAATCATGCCAATAACACTACATTCTAATTTCATTTCCATGCCTACCTTGGAAGCTCCTCCATGAACTGAGTTTAGAAATTAGATTTAAAAGTTCAATCCCTTTTTGTTTCTATTCTTAGCAACCGAACAAGAAAAACCTCAAAAACAACAAATCACATCTAGTTCCTAATCCAAAAAGCACAAAAGCTTCACATTCACATTGTAAGGAGGTCAAAGCCCTAAAATCAACCTCAAATGGTTATAAATAAATCACACAACATAACATTACATTAAGTTAAATTCAATTCAATTAAGAATCATAAATTAACACATAACGCATTCTAACACAATCGAAATCAATAAAAACAAGATCAACGACTATTCACACTAACGGATCAGTGAAAAACGGCGACGTTTCGAAGTGGGAAAAAAAAAAAACTTAAATTAGCAGATTAAGATAGCTCACAAATCAGAGATCAGGAATATAGAAGAAAACTTAAAACGGACCCATTGGATTGTCGTTTTGAGAAGCCGATGCAGAGAGAGATGGAGCGAGAGAGAAAGATGAATTGATCGATCTGAGTTCAACTTTTGTTTGTTGCTGTTGATGTCATATAAAACTCGGCTTGACCAGTCACGAAAAAGATTTTTTCGTTAAAAAAAATGTTTTTGATTTTTTATTATTTTACTAATGAAAATTTAAACATTTGAGAGACCATATCATAATTTTTAATATTTTATGATAATAAATTATAATATAATCAATATATAATATGATATATATTATTATATAAACTAATATATTTTTTAAAAAATATTAATATAAAAAAATATATAGAAAAAATTTGAAAATATAATAATATTTTAAATAATAATATATTAATTAAATTTTATTATTTTATTATTTTATTTTTAAAAAATGACATCCATCAACTGTTATAAATTAGTTTATGAACAAAGGGGGGCGGAGAAAATTGTGCGTGTTCGTTCGGATTCCTCCGGTTGCAATAGGTCCAATTAATTTCTGCTACGTTTCTGCCAGGTCGGTATTTAATATCTTTCTAGATGGGTTTTATTAAAAAATAAATAATTAATTAAAGCTTCTGGAGTAATTACCCCGGCCTTTTCCACGTAGATTTTTTAAATGTTTTTATGGATAATTAATTAAAATGCAGATCGGACTTAATAAGAATTATTATATAATGTTTAAATAATATAATTTGATGTAATAAATAAATTAATTGGTGGAAAATAATAAATTAATGAAGCACAAGTAGGAATATTATTACTTTTTGAAAGGCCGGGCAAATGTAAAGTTACAGTTCGAGGTTGCGTAGACTCTGCGGTTAGGTGAATGAGAGGAGTGGTGCAAAGGTGGGTCCCCGATATGAGCTATGGCCACCGACCTTTGGGACCCACGGGCCGCCCCATCTCTCTTTTGAGAAAAGTGGACGGCCAGATCGCCGCCTCCTTTAGATGGTGAAAATTTGATCCACCCCGGACCCCGGTTGATGAAAATATTAAACCCCTCTTGTTTCATTGATTATAATTTACCCTTTTTGTTTGTAAAAAAATCAGAATGACCCCAACAAAGTGGCGGATCGTGATTGTTATTATGGAGCTTAGCTTATTCAACCTACTCTGTTTTTAACCTTTTTTAACATGGTGGGCCCTTCCAATTATACCTTATTATATATTGGACACATAATGCCAAAAGTGTATTAGTTAGTGTTTCTTTTCACAATAATGAAGGTAATTTAATGAATTCAAGGATTACGTATATGAAAAATTTATGGGTGTCAAAAATGATAGAATAGCCAATTTCACCTAATAATTAAAATAAATTACACAGGAACACTGGAATTTATGTCATAGGTCTAAATTTGCCTGCATCCATGGGACATGATAAATCCATTAGAAATATTATGAGCACAATATAAGAGTAAGGTCGAAAAGACTATTTTCTATCTAAGTTTTAATGTAAAAACAAATTCATATTTATAAGATTTTAAAATTTTAAATATCTATTCATAAAATAATTACTGTTAAAATTTTTTTGTTAAAACTAAAAGTGAAATTGTTATTTTATTAATAAAATTTAAAAAATATAATTTAATCTTTTTTTTTTTAGGTTTTGAAAACATGTATTTTATTTCTTAGTCTCAATTTTAAAAAATAACATTTTCTCCCAAATCTCTAAGGTTTGCTACAAACACCGGTGATAGTGGCAGTCAATCAGTTTTTGATGTCAACTGGCCTTTTCTATGTCTCCCCTTTGTTGTCGTCAACAATGCCAGACAAAGGCCAACAAAGCTTTGACGTTGACAAAGCCCGAAGACAAAGAGGCTTCATCGAATCTGCTTCAAATGATTAGAATCCATTTCATTTTTTGTCGATTCAACTTCAAATTTAGATGACCGTCGATGAAGACTTTTTCTCTGACCACGAACGCATTACTCATGCATTAGATTTGGATGACACGTGACAATCCATCACATTCATGGTTGAAGAACAGTGATCGCGTCTTCGTCCAGGTTGTGGGATGGAGCACCAACAGATGGTAGGTTGCCCGAAGAACATCGTCAGAGAAGGAATGAAACCCTAGGGGTGAAAAAGTAGCTTTTCATACTTTTGTGTGGAGAGAAAATGTTAGTTTTTTAAACTAAGAGAGGAAAATGAGATAAAATTTTATTTTTTTTTAATATTATGATTGAATAATGATTTTGTTCTTATAGTTAACAATAAGTTTTAATAAAAATTCTATAATGGGAAGATATTTGGGTTTTTAAAACCCTACGAGGTGTGAGTTTGTCTTTGCACAAAACCTTGGGTGAGAATAAGTCTTTTGGCCTAAGATTAGTTACAAAACATTAACCCTAACCTAACCTTAAAACCCCTGTACACCTTTTCTCAGTCATGACATAGACTAGAGTTGGACTTGAATCGAACCGGCTCAGGCTTGAAAGTCAGGTCGGTTCAATTTGACTCAATTCAAATTCGCTTACTTCAAGTATAAACCGAGTTCGAATTAAGAGGTTTGACTCGTTTTAAAACTGAACTAAACTCGAGCTATAGAGAATTCAACTTAGTTTAGCTCGCAAGTTGGATATGTGACTCGATTTGGTTTGAATTTGTCTTGTGGTTTGATTCAAATTATGTTAAATAATAGTTAAACGATGTCATCTTGTCAACAAGTCACGAATTCAAACAAAGAATCTGAGCCACATATTCGAGCCATGAAATTGAATCATAAATTCCAGCCAAACTCTAACAAAACCATTTTCATTTCAACCGAATTTAAATCACTCTTAATGTTAACTCAACGAATTTAAGTAGAACTATTTTTTATTCGAACTAAATTCGAGCCAAGAGATATTCAGACTCGATTCGGCTTGTATTTACCCCTAACACAAACACTCATATAAATAATTTTTCTTGTTATTCAATAATATCATCATTCTCTCCCTATTCCAAAATTTACTAAAGATAAAAATATTATTGTTGAATTTTCTTCGGATTTTTTGTTGTAAAGGTCAAGGAATCAAGAAAAGGTTCATTTAGAATGGATTGTGCCATCTCATTACACCATGTACATCACCTTCATATTTTTCAACTACTAGTTTTCAAAATACTCTTTCCAATTCTGCATCAAAAGTAGGTGCTCATCGGTGAATTTTACCAAAGTATTCTGCTTTACAGCAACACAATTTTACTTTAGGGCATTTGAATGAAAATTAATAAAGATTATTCGGATAATTTATATTTTATTATTTATATTATTTTATTTGATTTATAAATAATAAAAGATTTATTAATAGTGATGTGGTAGATAATATAAATGATAATCTGATTTTCACTTCTACCTTAGATATTAAAAAATTGCTAATACAATTTTAATTTTATTATAATTATATCATTATTTATTAATTTGTTTATAGTAAAAATAATCTTATTTTCAATTAATATAATAAATATAAAAAAATATTTTAAAATAATTAAACTCAAAGACATTTAAGTAATATAATATACTAGTATTTTTTTATCACCTCTAATCAAACATAAAAATTATTTATATATTTTTTTATCAAATATAGTAATAATTTATACTTAATATTTTAAAAATAATTTATCTTTAAAATAATTTTTTAATTTTGATATTAAAATATTTTCCAAACAAAATGCTTTAAAATGTTCACAAAGTTGATGTGCTTTCATGGCATAGAAATTTGGGTCACTCATGTGATCAAAATATTGGTAGTACTTGCAAAACTATGAAGTTGTCAAATTCGAATGTCAATAAGTAAAACACCTTTTTAAGAGGATTATCAATTTGGAAAAACTCATCAATTTTTTTTTTTTCCTGGTTCAAATTTTAAAGCTTCAGCTCCTTTTAAAGTTATTCATAATGATTTTTGGGGTCCATCACTAAGTGTTTCTATTAAAGGATAGAGGATTTATGAACATTTTGTGGCATTTTTTCATGTTTCGCTTGCCTATTTCCACTAGAGACTAAATATGAAGTTAAAACTGTTTTCATGAGCTTTCATAAGCTTGTAGAAAGACAATGCGATGCAAAACTTAAGACATCTCAATCATAGTATTAGTATCTTATGATATACAATATATATATCATATAATATGATATGATACAGATAAAAAACGATACGTATTATAAGATGTATTGAAATTAATACGATATATTAAACGTATTATACGATATATATTTTACGATATAATACATATTATTATTACAAATTGATACACTTTCTAACAAAATGATGATATAATAGAGGCGTATGTGAAAATTTTTAAATTTTCAAAGGTGTTTATGATATTTTCTACAATATTGAAGTGTCAAATATATTTTTTATTATTTTATTTTTTAAAAGTTGTATCATACAATACGATACTCGATATACGATACATAAAATTAAATTTTCAATATACAATACTATATACGATTTAATTATCATAATCTCAACATGATTGGGGTGGATAATATAGGAGTCTAGTTCCTTACAAAGTCAATTTTGTTGTAGACAATAGTGACCCATTTGAGGATCCTACCTTGTATAGAAACACAATTGGAGCTCTTCACTACCTTACTTTGACAAGACTTGATGTTAGTTTTTTTGTTAATAAACTAAGCCAGTTTTTGAAAGCTTTAACTAAGCTCAAACGATAAGGTTATAAACGAGTGTTAAAATATATAAAGAGAACCATATATCATGGTCTTTTCTTAAAACTAGCTTATTTTATGAAGTTAGAAGCCTTTTTACACATTGGAAATATGTTTTTTAGCAAGTAAGAAAATATATTAACCGAAAAATGGGAAATGAGTCTTCAAAAGAAAAACTCAAAAACAACCTAAGCTCACCCTTCTCGAAAGGCAAGAGCAGCAAATCAAAAACTTAGGCTGACAAGAAACTCACATAACAACAGCAAAAATAGAGAAGTCTACTCCTATTGAGGGTCTAACAAAGTTCAAACAAAAATAAAGCTCGAGAGGAGGACAAAGCAATACTCTAGCATCAACAATTACAAAGGAGAGAACTGGCCAGTCCCCACTGTACACAAACACCGTAAGATAATTACAATCCAAAACCAATCCAACATGCAGAAGAGAAGCCTGCCGCTGAGAAAAGCAATGAGGCTAAGCTTGGCATAATCACTACAGAGACTAGGAAAAGGATCTATAGGTTGAGACTTGAAGTTAAACCAAAAGCTGTGTCCCTCAAAGGCAACACAGGACCATAACGGATTGCTGCAGCAGCAAAGGATGCTGGAAATGTTGGTGACAAGAGGTTCACAAGTTTTTACTATGTTTACTTGGGAATAGTCATATTCAATGGAGTTCTAGAAAATATAAGTGTTGGCTCTTTCATCAACAGAGTCAAAAGATAGGGTTGTAAGTCAGACAACAACATAATTAACATGGCTGAGAAATTTGTTTGAACAATTAAAGATGAATTGTGTAACACGGGCTATGATATGGTGTGGTAACCAAAGTGGTGGTTCCTTAGCTTCAAATCCAGACTTTCATGGTCGAACTAAGCATATAGAAATTAATGTTCACTACGTTTGTGATGCAGCTAAGAATCTTTATGTGCAATATGTTTCAACTAAATTTTAAATGGTTAATATTCTTTCCAAGCCACTGAATACTTCCAGATTTGAAACTTTAAGGAGCCGTTTGGTTTCAGTATTTAAATATTATCTTGATAATCTATCCTTTATTCTTTTATTTGGTTTGTTAATAATAAAATATTACAGTAATCTTTTATTACTAATGTTGACGTGACAGGTAATATAAGTGGCAATCTGATTACCACTTTCACTTTAGGTATTTAAAGATTATCAAGATAATCTTGATTTTATTATAATTATATTATTATTTATTAATTTTTTGAGATAAAAATAAATTTATTTTTAATTAATATGATAAATAATATAAAAATATTAAAAAATAATTATATTTAAGAGTATTTAATTAAAATAATTTATTAATATTCTTTTTTCACCGTTAATCAAATACAATAATTATTTATACTTACTAAATTTTATCAAATATAGTAATAATTTATATCTAATAATTTTTTAAGTAATCTATTTTTAAGATAATTTTTTTATTTTGATAATAAAATATTATGTAAACCTAAGGCACTAAAAGGCCAAGTTGAATGTGGTGAAATCGACATACTGTGGCTTACAGTTAAGTCTAGTGAAATTGAAGAACTATAGCTAACAGACTATGACTTGTATATCTCCTTCCAATCCTTCATTTTTGTCATTGGGTTCCAATTTTGATTCTCTTTTAAATCTCACTGCCTTCATCCAAGATATTTGCAAGATGAACCTAATAATTTCATCAATAAAATTATATATATAATTTTATATATAAATAATGATATATCATAATACGATCGGATTTTGTTATATTTTTAATTTTTAATTATTTAATCATATAATAATATATCATTATTTATATATATAATATTACTCTAATTTTATTGCAATTAATAGAATGAGATCAATAATTGATGTACTTACTTAGCAAAATAATACAACAATTTATTTATGCCAACCTCATTCAGTGTCATAATTATTAAATTAAGTAATTAAGTAAATTATGGTTACCATTTTCACTCAATAATGACGTTGGTTAATAAGACACATTCATTCTTTGTGAAATATGATAGAAAGAACCTTTAATACGTGGAAACATAAATAAAAAATTTTGAAAAAAATGTCATTACGTTAATTTCATGCATCAAGTTTCAATTATTATAATAACCATGACAATTCACAATTTTGTTCTCAAATAACCATTACAGATTTTGACCTTGAAATGTGTGATTTCAATCCTAATGATGTTGTATTTGTAGAGCAAAAGATTGCAAGTGTGATATCATCTCCCCGTGAAACACAAGACGATTGGATAATGAATGATGCAATGTTTTAATAATTGGACTAACCAATGCCCTAATTAAAGGCCTATCTAGGGTTCGGAAGGTTGAATCAAACGAATTTACCATACATATTCATTGACCAAACTTATCACACATATTGATCTTAATCTTGTAAACACAGTTTGTTATTACCTTTTTAAATGTTATGTTATTTTTTTATAATATTTATTGATATGTCAACGAAAATGTCTAGTGTTCTTTGAGCTCACATATATTAAACTAAAATTACAACATACACACATCATATGTCAAACCAACTTATCATTTTTTATTTTTACAGGTAGTCTCGGACAGACTTATGGACCTTACCTGTAGACCCCTAACAAGGCACCGACACGAGCCATGAAATTATGGGCTGTTCCTTTTCTGGACGGTTCATGCCGACCCTTTGTTAGATTTAGGGGCTATTTTGTTTGTTATAAATTAAGATGTCCTGAAATTAATTAGGAGTATTACTCGGGGTCATCTGGTAATTGCTCCGATCACTAATCATATTCCCTACAATACAAATGGATAAAACGACATACATCACAGCGACCCTTACATCAAAACGACGATGTCGTTCATCCTCGCTAAAAGCCCCAGTCTCAGAAACCGACAATGAAAACCATAATCTTCTACATCTCGTTTCCGAGTAATCACTTCGGCGACTTGTCTTCATTATATCCCCGGCGGCGATATCTCTGTCGACGGTTGTTTTTGTAGATCCGATTTGCAATTACATCCTTCTCCATACAATTATTCTAAAATGGATCTCGTGGAATCATTGTCGAGTTATCCGGGTCCAATGGATCCGACAGTCCTGTACGACCAAGAGCAACACGTTTCATCGGCTGTTTGGGAGGGCCAAGACCGTGGCACGCTGCGTTGTCATGAACACACATCGAAAATCGACGGCTGGAAGCTCACGAAGAAGCAAATCGAGTTGGTGACCAAAGCAGGATTCGGACATTTCAGATTGATCGGACAAATTAGTTTGAACAATCCGCTGATTTCTGCTCTGGTTGAACGGTGGAGAAGAGAAACCAACACCTTTCATTTACCGCACGGTGAGATTACTATCACTCTCGATGAGGTGGCGCGAATTATCGGACTACGTGTTGACGGAGAAGCCGTCGTGAGAGATAACAGTTTGTCAGGTACTGGGAGGAAATTTACCATCCCCTATCCTATAATATAGTAGATAGATTTGATTTCTATGTTTTGTAAAATATATACATGTGTGGCATGGCATGATAACATTGGAGATTTATTACTGGGAAATTTTATCATATAGTTTCATTAGTATATATTCGGAAACTTTTGCTGGGGAGGATTCAGGGAACCTGAGTTGAGGAGTGCTTGTGGATTTTTGAGCTATTTCTTAATTGATTTGATTTGTTCTTCAAAATGTTGTTTAGCTTTTTTATTTGGTTGCATTGAGTCAGGTTCTCATATGGAAATTTGTGGAGATCTATTGGGGAAATTTCCGAATTCGGATGCTAAGGAGATAAAGGGTGGAATGGTGAAACTGAGTTGGTTGAAGGATAATTTTTCTGATTGTCCAAAAGATGCTAGTGCTGAAGAAGTTGAGCAACGGACGCGTGCATTTCTGTTGTATTTGGTGGGAAGCACAATATTTGCTACAACATCAGGGAATCTCGTCCCACTTCTGTATCTTCCGTTGTTCAAGGACTTTGAGAAAGCTGGAAAGTATGCATGGGGTGCAGCAGCTCTAGCATTCCTGTATAGACAGCTTGGTAAAGCTTCCATGAAATCTCAAGGTACCATCAGTGGCTCTTTGACACTACTACAGGTAACTTGCTTTTGATTTTCTGTTGGGATTTTAAATTTTATATGACATTCTCTACAGTAGTATCGATGCATGAAGAAAATATATGTGATGTGAAACTTGTTACCATGTCCTGAACCATGTTTAGCAAACTCAAATAAAGAACTAAGGTCCTTGACAAACCTGCAATCTTTGGGAAATTGTGAAGGTCATAACTTTTCTCCAAGTAGTTAGCTATAACAATTGAATAGCATATCTTTTAGAGCAAACTACATGCCTGAGTTGCCTTAACGGTTAATTTTTAGGTTCCTGTGGTACAAATTATAAAATAGAATATAAAACTTATTAAATGGAAACGTAAAACTGGTGAAACATTGACAAAATCTTACGTTTAATAGCTATCAACAAGCTTTATGGAATGACTCATTTTTATGATGGAAGGGACTTATTGTTGCAAAATTTTTGAAATGTTTTCATGTTAACATCTTTTTTTTTTGGGGGGGAAAGTTGGGATTGTTATATAAAGCATTTCTTTTCCAGTGTTGGAGTTACTTTCACCTGAACATTGGCCGACCAGAGCTTAAGCAAGACTTGTCCCATCAATTTCCACTTGCTCTTCGGTGGAAGGGAAAACTAAATAATCAAGCTAAATCTGATGTAGTTATGTACAGACAGAAGTTGGATGCGCTGGAGCCAACTGATGTAAGTGTTTTTACTTGGTGAAATTAGACGTTGTTATGTGGATATTTATTTCTTGATATCTGATGACCAAGGTTGATATAAACAGATTAACTGGACTCCTTACACAAATTTGGATGGAAGCATACCAGATGAGATTAGAGGAGATCTTATGCTGGGAAAATCTAGAACAACCATTATTTGTATGGATAAAGCTGAATGGCATTTGCCTGAACGTTGTTTGAGGCAGTTTGAGTTGTGTCAATCAATTCCACCGGATGTGCAACGACGTGAGAGTAAGAGTAATGAACTTGATACAGAGATAGAATCGTCTAAAAAATTGGATTTGGAGTTGCAAGAGTGGTCAAATCGTCACCAAAATATTGTGGGTGGTTTGGACGGTGGGGAAGATGTAGATGAAACCAAATACACTCAGTGGTATTCAAAGATTACCAGGAAAAAGCTTCATAGGCAAGCATTTGTTCCATCTCAGTTTCAAGAGTCGGTAAGGATCCTCTTTTCTTTCCTACTCTTTAATCCATTTTGAATAGCCTTTCTGGCCAAAGTAAAGTATATTGTATAATGTATGACTTTCGCAGGTCGCCGAAATGATAAAAATACAAGAAATTGCATATGCAGCATCAACAGAGAACTTGAGTTTGAAAAACAAGGTAGCATTGGAGAAGATTAAAGCAGTAGTGGATAGATTTCTGGCAAATCGAGTTGGAGGTTTGAAGGTGCTTGAGAAGCGGAAGCGATCTAGTGAAGATGATCCGATCGATGAGGATGTCTACCATTCTTGAGTGCCATGTATGTACTAGTTTACCAGCTCTGCTAACTGGCAATGTATATTTATTTGTTAATGTAGCCAAATTATTTGAATCAATTGTATCCTTTCTGCAATCAGACGGCTTGACTCTTCAGAAATACAGTGCTTTTATCTAATCATGCATATAGAGCTCTTAATGGAGAGATTGTTACCGGAATTTGTCAGATTTGGTACTTACAGTTTGTAATAATTTCACAATGAAAGTTGTTATTAAAAAAAGATCCAAAGGACCACCCAAGGTTGAGTGAAAAGATAAATTCTCACTTATTAATTTTCAAAAAACTTAAATTCATTCATCTATTGAAATTCATTGTTAAAGTTAAGGGTAAATTTGTTATTTAGCTAAAAAATTTTAAAAACTAAAAAATTTATTATATTTTTCAAGTTTAAAAATGTTACAATTTTCTTTCACTTAAAGTTTGAAATGTGATCATTTTTTGCTCTAGGGTTTTAATTTTTTTCCTTTATTTTTCGATAAGCTTTTTGTTGATCTCTTCCTTCAAGTACTCTCTCTCTCTCTTTGACACTTCCTCTACCTCTAGACGTCGTCGATTTCCACTATCGACAATGAACGATTGCTAGATTTGAAACCTACAAGTAGGTTTAAATCGGGATGTCGACGATGAATGGCTACTAACAACGATGGACAATGCATGAAGGAAGGTGAAGGATGATGCGTGAAAAAGACGATGGACGGGTGTGAAGGAAGGCAATTGATGACGAATGTCATCGACATCTAGATTTGAAACCCACTCATGGGTTTAAATCCAATAGCCATTCATTGTCGACAATGGAAATCGACAACTTCTGGAGGTAGAGGGAGCACAAGAAGGAGAGAAAGTGCTAGGAGGAAGAGATCGATAAAGACGATGATGAAGAAGCTCACCAGAAAATTAAGAAAAAAAATTAAAATCTTAGGAAAAATGTAATAATTTTTTATTTAATATTTTTAACTAAATAACAATTTTATTTTTAATCCTACTAGTGCATTTTAATAAATGGGTAGATATCTAAGTCTGTAAAAATTAACAAATGGATTTTATACTTTTACTAAACTTTGGGTGAGAAATAATCCATTAATCTTAGAAAAATCTATTATTGCAACAATATATTGTTGAACCAATGAAGAGACGATATTGAGTCACTGTTGTTTATTCTACTTTTTAAAGCCATAAAATTTTTAAAGAAAAAGTTGTAAAATAATGCAAGTCATAAAATTTGTAAAGTTTCACTAAATTTATTAGGTGCGAAAATGTAAAATTTCTAAACTATTCGGGTTTATTGTATGTATTCAAATATAGAGGGATGCCTCTCTTCGAAAAAAATTTGAGTAAAACGACATACAACTTAACATCTTTTGGTGTATAACGACAATGTCGTTTATCTGTTAATGTCTCTCGTCTCAGTAACCGACAGTCAAATTCGTTGCCAACCTTCGGTGATTCTGAAGGCTTCTTCTCCGGCCAGTGATCCGTCGCTGTTGAGTTACGCTATCTCTAATTTTCTTCTTGCTAGATCTCAATTTCGATCCTAGTTATTGTTGTTTAGTTTTCGTTAAATCTCCATATCGTTACGCTATTATCGCATTTCTTTTCTTTCTTCAACTACTCTCTATCTTTTTACTGCCTGCCTTTTGGCACACATGATCTTGCACTTTTTGATAATTAATAAATGATATTGGAAAAAAATTTTGTTTGTGATTTAATAATTTATTTATTTTGGTGGTTTGCAGTTAGTTTGTTGACTAGAAATGGACCTCCTCGTATTGCAAGGGGACGTTGATGAGTTCAGAGAGATTACGGGAATCATCAATAGAGATATGGATTTGGTTACTTTAAGTGATGAGAATCTTCGTCGTGTATTTATGATTTTCGAAATAGCATTTGGAGTGGTCAATGCGCGAACAAAGCCGGTAGATAGAGAGTATAAAAAATTATCACTTCATTTTTTTATATTTATTGAATTTTTTGTAGTTTTATGTTAAATTTTGCAGGTTACAGAGGCGGATTTGGACCAGTTATGGTGTTCTAGTGTTGACAGCATGGTAAGAATTGCTTGTTTGGATTGAGAGTGGGATGATGAGGTTAGGATAGAACTGAACAGAATAAGAATGAAGTATATCAATCTATGGAGAGAATTGCTCTAGGGCTTATTATCATATAGGTTGTAAGATGAGGTTTATTTTTTCTGATGCTGTTACTGGTCTCTTAATGAAGAAAAGAGTCTTATCACACAATAATGTTAAGCCACAATTTTTTTAACTGAATGATTGCAATATAATCTGTGCAGGTGGCTGTGGCCAAGCAGGTATTTGATTATGCATCTGAGATGACTTTTCAGGACTTAGATGAACAGTGGAAGCAAGCAGTTCTGGGAATGTTAAGAGGTGCGCGCAATGTAATCAGTAAACAAAGTGTGCTTAACTCAACTCAGCAAGGTGTAATCGAGGAACTTCTAGCTGAAGTTGGTTTAACAAGAGATGAGAGACTGTTAGTTAGTGAATTAGAGAGCCAAAGCAAGGAACATGACCTTTCTGTTGAAGCATGCTGTAAGCCCTGTATTTCATGGCCTCGCAATGGACGTATAACCGTGGAGTGGATTCAAGTTCTTATTTCAACCTTAAAGTGGTCTTCGTGGAAAGACCCTAAGGAGTTCCATAATGTAATTCCTGTCACTGTGGTGAAAAAATTGATTAATGCTGCTTCAAAAATCATGAGAGGTGAAAAGAATTGTGTCAAAATCCATGTTAAAGAGGATTCAGAAGTTGTTATAGTTGGTGACATACATGGACAATTCCATGACCTGATTGCTCTTTTTGAAGAAAATACTGGATTTCCTTCTGATCGTCAATATTTTGTCTTCAACGGTAATTATGTTGGTGGAGGCTCATGGGGTTTGGAAGTACTTCTAGTTTTGTTGGCTTGGAAGGTATGATGAAGGTTGTATTTATATTGGATTTACTTTATTATTAACCATACTAAATTTATCTTTGAGTTGGCACAAAAAAGTCAAAAAAAAACATTAGAAAATTATATAAACTTCTTGTTATGCATGTCTTTGTGTGTGCCTTTGTGTACGGACTGTTGTATGCTGGTGGATAGGTTGTTTTTTGTCTTGTTAGGCAAGCAACATACCGACTTTGTGTGGAGAAGTAAAGCCTATTCACTTGATTTCATTGATAGGTAAATTGTATAATGTATAGGAGGGGACCTATTCTAAATAAGGATAAGATCCTTAAGTAATAGGAGAGAATTAAACTAGAAATATTTACAATATTTACATATAAATAGGAGATATTCGCAATAATGATAAGAGATATTTTAGGAAATAAATGAGAAATATAATATATAAAGATAAGAGATATTCCAAGGATGCTAGTGGAGAGATATTAGGAATTTCATCACTCCCCCTCAAGTTGTTGAGTGGATATTTTCCATTCCTAGCTTGTATGTTATCTTTTGAAACCTCGGATTTGGCAATTTTTTAGTCAATACGTCAACCAATTGGTTTGTTGATGACATGTAGGGAGTTATGATCGACCCATTTTTTAGTTTTTCTTTGATGAACTGTCAATCATCCTTAATATGCTTGTATTTGTCATGTTAAACTAGGATATGTGCTATATTGATAGTTGACTTGTTATCACAAAATAACTTCATCGGTCTAGTCACTTTGATCTTTAGGTCATTCAAGATAATTCAGAGTCATAGAAGTTCACAAATTCCATGTGTCACAACTTGAAATTTCGCTTCTGCACTTGATCAGGCTATAATGTTCTGTTTCTTATGTCTCCAGGTGACTAGATGTCTTGCAAAATAAGTACAATATCCATTAGTAAATCTCTTATTTGTTAGAGATCTAGTATAATCTATATCATTATATCATTCTACAGTTAGTTTTACTTCTTTTTTATACAAGATAACTCTCCCAAGTGTAAACTTTAGGCATCAAAGGATTTTTGAACCGTTTGAAAGTGCTCATCCTTTGGGTCATGTGTGAACTAGCTTATAACACAATAACATATGCAACATTGGTCATGTATGTGAAAGGTAGATTAGTCTTTCCATCAGTTGTTGATAGCACCTTGTGTCTACTGCCTTTCCTTTCTTATCTTGGCTAATTCTGTGATTTGGATCTATTGGAGTGCTTGAAGGCTTGCTTCGTGTTCATGTTTCTTTTAGCAAGTTGAACATATATTTTCTTTGAGATACAAAAATTCCTTGTTTAGAGTAAGCCACCTTAATTCCTAACAAGTATCTTAGTTTCCCAAGTTCCTTTCCTTAGACAATCGATTCCTTAATCTTTTCCATTATTTTTTATCATTTCTAGTTACAATGATATCATCAATATAAATTAGGAATATAGTGATTTTTTTTTACCTGAATGCTTCATGAATAAGGTGCGATCACCTTGACTTTGTTTGTAGTCAAGTTGAATCATGGCGTCGATGAATTGTCCAAACCAAGCACATATTTCAAGGCTCAATTTCGGCCCTTTATACTTTGGCCTAACTCATTATTCTCTTTGACTCCTTAGGCCCAAACAGCCTGAGGTATGCTTGAATATCTTCACTCAACCCCACCACAAACACTCTCATCAACCCTTCTTTGGATATGCTATGAATTGCCACCAATAATCTCTCAAATTGCTCCTAATATTCACCTACTGTGTTGATTTGCTTGAGCAAAATTAATTCTTCCTATAGCGATCTCATTTGGGTTGGTCCAATTTGAAGTGCTAACAAAGCTCTTAATACAATGACTAACCAAAGGCCATACTTTCAAAACACAATAAGATAGATGACATCCGTTTTGTTTTATTTGTTTTATTGATACGAAATTACTTTTTTGCATTAGCTAACCAATTAGAGATGTATATGAACTAGTCGAGCCTGAACACTTTTTAGTTTGAGTTTAGCTTGAATGAAAAATGATTTGGTTCAAGTTCAGCTTAAGTTTGCCGATTCAAAATGAATGGTAACTCAGGTTCGGCTCAAATGAAAAATGGTTCGGCTTAGTCCGATTTGAGTTCTATTTGAGTTCATGGCTCAAATTCGTGATTTAAGTTTGCAGCTCATTAATAAAATAACGTCATTTTTACAGTTAACATAGCCCTAACTGAGCCGCGAACCAAACTTGAACTAAATTAAACTATCCTTAGCTCACAAGCCGGACCGAGTCAAACTCCCTCTAGCATGAGTTTGGCTTAGTTTTAAAAAAGAGCTGACCTTCCTGACTTAAACTTCGCTTAAATTCAAGCTAAACGACTTCAAGCTAAGTTGAATTAAACCGACTATTAAGATCAAGCTAACCTAGTTTAGGTCTAGCTCTATAACCAACCAAATGAGTTGTCACTAGAAGACATGAGAAGTTCAAGCTGTTGCGTTAATTGCCCATGTTGTTGGATTTAATCTATTTTCACCTATCGTGGTGGTTGTTTGATGTGTGATGAAAGTTGGTTTGAAGTGTTCGGGGGTTGGCCAATCTGTGATGATTCACTGACTAACAAACTAGCTTTCTGGTATGTTGAGGGTTGGTTCATGGTGATTGTGGGAGAAACATAAGTTGGTTTGGTCGAATTGGTTTGAAAAAGAAGAAAACAAGGAATTGTATACTAGTGTATTGGGTTAGGAACCATTAGAGTTGTGGGGTTGGGTGGAGTTGGGTGGGGTGGTGTTGGGTTTGACTAAATAAGTTTGGGTTAGTGTTTTTTATATAGATGGGTTGGACATTATAGGTGGTATAGGTGGGACAGGTTTTTTTGTGGTTAAATTGGTTAAAAGAGTGGGTTTGGGTTAGGGAATAAATGGCATTAGGCTTGGTGTGAGCCAGTTGAGTTTTGGCTTTGGCCTTGAGCTTGACTTATTGGTTTGTGGATTGGATTTTGAGTATTGAAATGAGTTTGGGTTTAGGTTGGGTAAATGGGTCGTTGGGTCAGGTCGGATTGTTATAAATTTTTTCATCTCCTTCTTTTCTTCCTTCTTCGGCCTCACTATTTTTTTTTAAGAGTTTTAGCATCAATTCCGTCGAACCTGGTGATCAATTATGTCTCCATTGATTTCTCCTTTTCTTATTTTTGTTTTATGTTTTTTTCATTGTCAATTGCTCGTTCCTCCCTTATTGTCAATTGAAGTAAAACTCTAGATGAACCAATGGATTTCGCCAATAGGATATCACTAAAATCTATCATTCCTTTCTTCTTATGGTCGTTTTCCACTAACGGATTTTCAAATAACCTCAAATTTCCCTCGAGAACATTGGAATCAACAAACTCTGCTTCTTTTCCTTTGTTTCTCCATCGAATACAATTAGGATGCCCTCACTAGCCAAATCGTCTTCTTTTACCATTAGGACATCCCATGACTTGTGTTTACAATCATGGTTTGAGTCTTCCTTGTTTCACAACGAAGACAAATTTTGTTCTCCCACCTTTCTCGGATTTCCCTTTGTGCTAGTCATTGGACGAACCTCTATAATCCATTGTCATACTTGATGATATCAACTCTTTCCATCCTCAGAATCATGACCGCTTTGATACCAATTTGTTGATACCTTGGACCTTTAATGCTTGAATCACAACACTCTAGCAAGTAACACACAAACAATCTATTTCCAAGGAATTAAAGTAGACCAACACACCAGAAATTAAATGAAAAACTTGCACTAGTGTATTATATATGAGCTAGAAGAAACTAAAAACAATAATTTGTCAGATTCGAGAATGCTAGTACTCTCGTTAAAAGGCAAAAGCCTTACCCCAAAATACCCTTCACAATAATCCTCCCTCTTTTCTCTCACCTTCCCTTTTTATTCTCCCTTCTTCCTTTAATTGTTTCACCATCTTCACTAACAATATTTAACCACGTGGAGGTGTTGAAATGATCCTGAGATTCTCCTGGACCACCACTTTTTTGTTGCTCCACAAACTGTTGGCCTTCCCATACACTTATGATTCGAGCTCTATCATATTTACTCAACACTTACGTATAAATGGGAAATATTCTCCATAATGATAGAAGATATTTTTGGAAATAAGAGGGAAATATTCTCCATGATGAACGAAGATATTCCATGGATGCTAGTAGAGAGATATTAGGAATTTCGAGGCTTTGCATTATTTTCTTGAGGATTCTGCTTATTTTCTAATATAACCTCTTTCATAACTCTTATAGATATGCTTCTAGCTAAGTAACTTGGAAAAAAGATGCTGCTACAATTTGCATGAGGTTATTGACTACTTGTTCTTGGTAAATACTATACACTTGGTGAAGTATTGTAAGTTGTGATGTGAAAATAATTAACAAATTCTTTCAAGTTTAAAAGGTCCAACTAGTTTACTGTTTGAGATATCTTTGTATGGGATTCAAACTATCTATTGTTTAATAAAATAATTAATTGGCTTTGACTTTACAATTGATTGGAATAAGCTATGAAGCTCTAATTTACTTGATGATAGTATAGAGATCTGTAATAGAGGGTGAGGGAGATAATTTTGATAGAAAATATTGAAATGTTTTGTAAATTATGTTGAAATTAGAAACTGCTACATTCAAAGTCCTGTTCAGCTTTACTTACTTTTCTCAAAATAGTACATATCCTCACATTTGCTTGCCCCTATCTCCTTTTTATTTTCCTTTGTGGTTGTTGTGTTATAATTTAAATTTAACTATAATTATATTCTTATTTTTTTCTTTCTCTTGTTATTTTGATTTCTGAATTACAGGTCCTGATTCCTCATAGGGTATTTTTACTCCGTGGAAATCATGAATCAAAAGATTGCACATTGACAAATGGTTTCTGGTCAGAGATATGCACCAAATTTGGCTTAAAGGAGTGCAAAAGTGTCTATGATAAATGCTTGGAGAGTTTTAAAGCATTTCCATTGGCCTCAGTCATTGCTAATAGCCTTTACACAACACATGGGGGACTATTTCGTAGCGAAGGCAGTGGCAGTTCAAAAAGTTCTAAAAGTGTAAAGAGAAGAAAGTTGAATACTTTATGTTTGGGTTCTTTAAAGGAGCTAGCTAAAGTTAATAGATTTCTTGAAGATGTGCCCGAAAATAGTTTATTGGCCGATGTTCTATGGTCTGACCCATCTTTGGAAACTGGAATTAGGGAAAACAAAGATAAAAGATCAGGTCTGCTGTGGGGTCCTGATTATACTGAGGAGTTCCTAAGTGAAAACCATTTAAAGGTAACAGTATATAAATTGAGTGAGCTTTTATTATTAGTTGCTTGAATTTACCATAAACTTGCTCAGCTGTTTTTATAAATTCTATATCAATTATATTTATATGTCTGCCAAATAGATAAACACAGATAACATCTCATTGTGTTCTGCTACCATATCTACCTGTTGCATGTTTCTTTGGTTCTTATTTGAAGTAAAAGCAACCTTCGTGATTTGTTTTTTCTTTTGGTTCCTTAGTTATTTTGTTCCTCGGTGCTCTAAAATCTATTTTCTCAAGATTTAAGGTTGAGGCTTTTTTCCCTTTTTTAAGAAAAATGAAACAATGTTAAAGCTACAAATTTAAGAAATACCATATTTAGGTATTTAAAAATGCAGTATTGACTGGGTAGCAAGTTCTCTTTTTCCCTCTCCCTCCCTCCATACCTTTTTGTTGTAACTGTTGATAACAGTAAGAATTGCCATTCTAAGATTGGATGAGTTATTGTCTGTTGCTGTTGCAGTTGATTATAAGATCACATGAGGGTCCTGATGCAAGGACTGGTCATGAAGATTCTAGAAATTTATTAAATGGGTACAGCAAAGATCACGATGTAGCATCAGGGCAATTATATACTCTGTTCACTGCTCCAAGTTATGCACAGGTTCAAAATCTTCTGCTTGTATCTTGCACTCTTCTAGTTTTACCTTCTAGTTTTAGTTCTACGTAATCCTGATCAACAGTTTGTGTTCAAATACTTTCTAAGTTGTATCTATGTTTATCAATTCTTATTCATGCTTCGATGACATCTGTCCAATTGTTCAATATTTACCAAATGAATGAACTGATCTCCTGTCTGTAGTAGTTGTTCAAAATCTGGTACATTAAACTACTAATTTCCACTTTCAACGTTGCAATAAATACCATAATGTTCTGGGTTATTCATATATTTTAATTGGATGATGTAAAGGACTAGAATTTGGTCTGATATTAATTTAAGTTGTTTTGTTCTAGGAACCCTGTTCTTTGTAGCACGGGAGTTTAGACCAGCTAACTTAAGAACAAAAAATGCCTTTTCCCTTGTAAAAATTCTTTATCATACATTGTGTTTGTTTTCTTGTTCATATATAGCTGTTTTGATTATTTAGCATTTATTGGATTTGTATGGGGAAAATTTTATTCTAATTTGCTTAAACCTATTTCAGTGTAATAGATATACAGCCAAAGGCTTAAAGTTGTCTTGTTTTAGGAACCCCGTTCTTTGTAGCACGGGAGTTTAGACCAGCTAACCTAAGAACAAAAAATGTCGTTTCCCTTGTAAAAGTTCTTTATACATGAGTATCATTTAAATCTTTTAGAAAAAACTAGATCTGACACACTTGTTGCCTTTCCATATGCAGTTTGGTGGATTTGATAATGTAGGAGCATATGCAGTCATAAAGCCTCCTAAGTTTGATTCTCCTATATTCCTGCCACTCAAAGCAGCCAAAAGACCCGAGGTAGGAATTAATTATTGTTTCCTTCATCTCTGATGTGGATGAATTTCTGCATGGTCAGGATCTCTAGCTGTAGATTCAGGAGATTATATATAATTGTTTTGATAGTTTTCTTTTTTTATTTATTGTGTGTGTAAACATATGATTAAGCTGATTCTATCTGTTTCATAGGCACCTCTTTATGATAGTTTTCTTTATGAAGACTTTGATTCGGATGGAGCAGAAGATTTTGTATCAACGGATTCTGAGGAGGAACACAACTTGACATTGAGGGATGCTATTGAACCACGAGACATGACTTTGATGGTAAGTTGGTAATATTGCTTTCAAGAATTGTAAATCATTTTTTTCATTTGTGCAACTGGAAACATCAAAAAGAATTATTATAAGTATGTTCATGACTTCAGAAAGTGTATTACTTATTCATTGTATGATGCCATGAAAACAGAGGGTTGTTGCAGTGAATGAATGGTTTATTACAGTATGACTAGATTGAGTTCCAGTTGAGATTTTCAATCGAACCAATCATAGATTGAATGGATTTGATTGAAATATTAAGTGTGGCTCACTGTTTTTATCTAATTAAATAATGTGTATTGAGATTGGAGTGGTTTACAGTTTTGATTAAACTTGTCATGTATACAATATGTTTGAGACTGCTGATTTCGCTTTGCTAATGACAGAATGGTTTATAACACATCTTGTTTGTTTTCTTGTTCATATATAGCTATTTTGATTATTTGGGATTTATTGGATTTGTATGGTGAAAATTTTATTCTAATTTGCTTAAACCTATTTCAGTGTAGCCATCGGTTCTGAATATGTCATGATAATCAAATCCTGAACCAATTGTGCTCAAGTATATCTTCTTTTTTACTTTTGGGCCAGGAATGATTTTCTTGACTTTTCATATGCTGAACTTTTGAAGCATCTTATTGACTTTCTCTCTCTCTCATTCTTGGAATGAATAGGAGACCAACATAGAACTCAATAAAAAGATGCTAGCTCAAGGAGAAAAAATAAAACAATTGGAGAGCCTTGTTGAAGAGTTAAGAAAAGAGCAGGGTGATCGCGCAAAGAGGATGGAAGACATGTTAAGTACTCTTTTACAGCAATCATCTCACAAAGGTTGTGGCAAAGGTACTGTTTAGAACAATTTTTTTTCATTGAATATGGATATTGATTTTATGCTCATGAAACACTGCAGGTTCATGAATATCAGAAGATAGACCTCAGAAGTGAACTGTAGTTACATAACAGGAAGCACTGGCAGCAAGTGATTTATAAGGCAAGAGAAACTTTATGGTAGTTGGTAGCTTTCGAAGTCAACAAACGTAAAAGATAATATGAACAGGGGAGTATGTTGAAGAATTTAAGGTGGATGATCACTGTTGGAATCAAATCTTGAAATTTTCCAGATTAGGGCAAAGTTTTGGTCAATTCTGTACTTCATGAATCAACTGAGGTAAGGTAGGAGCAGAGTGCAACTCAGAACTTCCAATTTAAAACTAGCAGTGCTTGTGATGGAGAAGAAGTGTTAGAAGATTGGCAACATGGGATGAGATGAAGATCTTTGAAACGTTGATGTTCTATTAGGAATCTTCTTTTTTACGAGAGTGTAGTATTGTTTAGGAGAATTTAGCCTTCGGATGAATGTTTTGTATGCATATCAGAAGCCAAAAGCAGTTTGACAATGCTTTAACTGGAAAGTGTATATCATCATCGACAATTTGGTGTATCCACAGAAAGAATTGGGAAAATTCAACATGTCTGGGAAAGATGTATAGGTTATATTCTCCAGAACAGTAGTTAGACTGATCTAAACTCTGCCATCTTATGTGGTGGAAGCATTGAGCTGAAAATAAATGAAAGCACAGAGATGCGTTCTAGTGTCGAATTTCAAGAGCCTATTGTCGAGCATCCAGATTGAATCCTTTTTTGCCTTTTAAAATCTTTATCTCTGCATTGAGTTTAAATGCTGGGTTAGTGTAGAAACTTTTGTGTTACAGTTTCGCGTCTAGCGTCTCTGGACATGGCAGATTGCCCGCACAAGATGGAAGAAAATCTATACTAGTGCATCTCAAATCCAGGTAACTTAAGAGTAACAACATTTGTAAATCATCATCAGATATCATAGGTTTGCATGCACCCTCAAAATCAAGCACCTTGAGCAACCCTAAGCTCAACGAGCATCTGTTGATTGATTAGTAAGGAGGAATGTCAATGAGCAAGAAAATTACTCTGAAAAGCTCCGACGATGAGGCCTTCGAGGTGGATGAAGTTGTTGCGTCGGAATTGCGGACTATTAAACATATGATAGCGGACGATTGCGCCGACAACGGAATTCCTCTTCCTAATGTGACCAACAAGATCCTGTCCAAGGTCATCGAGTACTGCAAGAAGCACGTCGAGGCCACCAAGGCCGACGAATGTGCTGTTGGCATCAATGACGAACTCAAGGCCTGGGATGCCGTGTTCGTCAAAGTCAATCAGGCCACTCTTTTCAATCTCATTCTCGCTGCGAACTATCTCAACATCAAAACTTACTGGACTTGACTTGCCAAACAGTTGAAGACATGATTAAGGGAAAAACTCCAGGGGAGATTCGCAAAACATTCAACATGAGGTTCGTAGGAAGAATCAATAAATAGGCTTTTGAGTGAAAATTCTGAAATGAACAGTATGTGTCAAACAGTGGTTATTTGGCTTCTGAATTGAAAAAGTAGTCTCTGTAATCACCTATATCTAATTCCTCTAAATTTAGATGCGGTTGCAAAACCTGAAGAAGTAACCCATCATCATCATTTTCCTTCTCTCCTCCATCTTTGTCGAACGTACGCGTTAAATGGAAGAGGGTTTTCTTATTGCTGAGAATTTGCATTCTCTTAACCTCACTCACATTTCCTAGCCCTCTAATATCAAGCGCTCCTCCTCTTAAATGTTTCAAATCTTTCAAGCATGCAGGAGTACTACATGCTTTACTACCTTCACTACTCCTGCAATTTTCGATGAATTCACTCAATGTTCTGAGTCAAGTTAATTTCTCAATTGCCTTGGTCATGTAACTTAATCATCTTGTTCCAGGATTAATCAAATGCTGCAAGTTTATCAACTTCCCCATCCCTTGAGGCAGTTCTTTAAGCACTTCACACCAAGAAATATCTAAAGTTTGCATATTGTATAACTCACATAAAGTCTCCAAAGTTTCGATGTACTTATCCTAGTGTAAATCTCACCACCACCAACAATTAATGTCTCTCAAGTTTCTGTTGAACAATTTCGAAAACTTCCCGTGAATAGAAAACCTTATTTAATTATTTCAATTCACCCAAAAATAAGGACAAAAATAAAAGCAAGTGTACCCACAAGGTTACATGAGCCATATGGTAAAGACATGAGACAGTAGTATTTGTTGAAGTTGTTAATTTTCCTGGAAGTTTCTCTTTGTCTTGATAGATGAAAACAGAAAATACAAAAAGAGATTTGAATCTTATACCCACACTGATTCTATTATACGAAATTAGTGAAAAATGATATGAAATGTGATTCGACTATCATATTTGTGATGAACTTTGAAAAATTTTGTGCATTCATTGCCTGTGCTCTTTCAAGCAAAATTTTCCTTTTTCTTTATTTATTCTATTGATAATGTCTTTTACATAATATTTCTTGTTAATGTTATTTACTTGAGGAGCCAATTTATGCAGGAGAGATTGCTCAGTGCTGCAAATTTGTTCCTTATCATGTTGGGAGCAATGCCTAGAGCAAGTTGAGATTAAGTTTACATTTTGCCAAGAGATTCGGAAGTAGATGGATTATCTTAATAAATTGGTAGATTTTATATTTTCCTGTTAATTGTATAATTTTGTTTTTTGACTTTGTATTTGTTAATTTTACCTTATGAATTGTTTAGACTAGACTTAACTAGCAGTTCATGTCATCGAATCGTATTCGTATCGTGTTAGATTTGTTTCAAGTCAAAGATTTTCAATCCAAATTTAAATCGTATTAAAAATTTTTAAACCTAACCCAACTCGGATCATGTCTACGTAAACTTAACACAATTCAAATTGACCCAAAATTGTATGTTATATTTATAGCATTTTAATTTCTTTCTCAAAATACTTAAACATACTATGAACAAGACATATAAGATAACAATCTATCTTATCTACAAATGACCTATACAACTACGTAGCATGACCCTTTAAACAAGTCAATAATCTTAATTATAAAATCTTATTTTCACTAAAAATATAATATAAAATTTTTTTAATAAAAATAAATTTGTGGGTACAACGTCTTTTTGTGGATACATAGAATATATCACAAGCGTTCTATCATAACAACTTTCTAAAAAACATATTTGTTAAAATCATATTGAAAAAATATGTTTTCGTAAGTGACACAAAATCTCTCAACCTATGAGATCTTTATATCCCACTTATATTCCAAAGTAACATTTTATCTTATATATGTTCAACGAGATCTCTATGCCATAAAACTTCATCACCGCAAAGACCTAGAAAAAATGCAAATAATTTCTCAAATTTCATAAAAATCAATGATATGTTTTCTTTAAAATTCTGGTCTCAAACCCTATATAAAACACATCTCAAGCTTGTAATTGTTTTCACATATCATGTACATACTCATGTTTTGACACTCATGCTTTCCCGTTTTATTGTTTTGTAAATAGAAGATGAGTTGGGGAGGTTACAGAAGGAGTGTAAGTCAATTGAACTAGTATGCATTCCCTAGCACTTTACGATGGAAAGATACATCTCAACAACTTTTTTTTGTTCATTTTAAATAATGACTTAAGTCTTAGCCAAATTTTAAAATTTAAACTCCCCACATAGGTGAGATTGATTCTAACAACTCATCTCACTCATTATAAATAAATTTACTTTCTTTCTAATCATAATTTTATTTTTTAACGTGTTTTCTTCTATTAGAAAATATAATTTTTAAAAATGTAAAAAATTTTGAACTTAAGCTCGAGTTTGCTAAAATCTTAAAACTATGATTGGAGCTCAACTCATAACTGTTCAATTCAAGTTTATTCGAACTAAACTGAAAATCAAACTCGAGTTAGATTGACTTAAATCCAATTATAGTCTTTAAAGTATTCAATCTCAACAAAATTCACAACTTAATCATCAAAACAACAATCAAATTTAAGCTCAAACTTCTCATTATCTAGACACAAACATCATTCATGAAGTTAATGTTTTAGAAATTGATCAACACATTTTAAATTAAGATTAAACTTAATATTTGTATCTAATATTTTTTTTTAATTTGATTTTGTGTTTTCAAAGTGAAATTTTACATGGAAGAGATAGAGATTGACATGATTGGTTGTTAAGAGTTTTTCTTTTTCTTTTAATTAATTTTTATTGAAAAATTAAAAATGAAAGTAAAATTATATTTAATTAAATCAATTAAAATTATTTATTATATTTATATTGACTCCATCAAATATTGATAATTTAATTAATTTCTTATTAGCAAAATTTAGTGAACAAACTAATAATTTTTTTCTCTTGTTAATCCATTATGATTTTGTGTTTTCTTATTAATAAATATCATAAAAGGAAACAATAAAACTATGTATACCTACTTTGGATACACAAATATATACACATTTATATGTGTCATCATATGATTGAATGATTTTGAATTAAGAATAAAACAATAACCAATCATATGATGACACATATGAGTGTGTATACATTTATGTACCCAAAATAGGTACACATAGTATTGCTCAAAAGGAAATGATGTTATCTTTTGACTAGGACTTGTCCAATGACAAGTCACCACGCTGCCTCGACAAAACTAATAATTAAAGGCCAAAGGACTTATCCCCACCCAAGGTTTGCTCAAATAACAACAAAGTTGCACCCAGTAAGTTTAAAAAACTTAAAGTCCTACCTTCTATTAAAATTTACTGATTGGGTGAAAAGTAAAAATATTATTTAACTATAAATATTAAAAAAACAAAAAAATTATCATATTCTTATCTTTTAATTTAAAAATTCAATGATTTTTCTTCATTTAAAATTAAAAAAATGATCATTTTTTCTCTAAGGTTTTCTTTTAATTGTGTGAAGCTGACGAGAGAGAGAGAGAGAGAGAGAGAGAGAACACTGATGACAAAGTAGAGATGGTCGTCAAAGAAGAGAAAAAAACCTTAGAAAAAATAATCACTTTTTAAATCTTTAGTAAGAGAAAATTGTTAGATTATTAAAATAAAAGAAAAAATATAATAAATTTTTAATTTTTTAAAATTTTTTAGCTATATTATATTTTTACTCTTAACACTCATAATAAATTTTAATAAATGGGTGGATATTTAGGATTTTAAACTTAATAAATAGAATTTTGTTATTTTAACAAACCTTGAGTGGTAACAAATCTTTTGGCCAATAATTATATTATATTATAATAACGTTACTAATCACCTCACGTTTTAATTATTTCATCAGAATTGATTCTCTTTACTATTTTTGAAACAATCCCATCGAAAGAATTTGTAATTTATTCCATATAAATTGATTTTATTTTTATGTTTCATAAATACCTTGTAAATAAAAGTGTTTTGAAAATTGAACTGGATCGATTGATTTAATCGGTCAAATTATAAATTAGTTTATAATTCAATTTAGTTCAATCTAGTTTAATTTATATATATATATATTAACTTATTTAAAATTCAATCAAAATCAGTAAATCTGTTATATTGAAAAAACTATTTAAAATAAAAAAATGGGTTTACATAATATTATATAATTTTTCTCTTATTAAAACTTAAAAGAATTATAATTTGTAAGATTTTAAATGAATTAATGATAAAATTTGTAATTAATTTTTTCTTTTTCTATGTAATGTAGTGTCAATTATTTAATTAACATATTTGAAATTATATTTTATATATTTCGTATGTTTTATATTTAAAAAATGTAATAAAATTTTGATATTATTTAAGAAATATATAATAATTTGATAATACATTAAATTAGTTAATTTTCTAATTAAATCAGTCGAATCACAAATCAATAAGATAAACTATTTGACCACCTCCAATAATTCAAAAACTTAAATACCTACCCATAAACTAATTTCTGTAATAATTTTCTGTTAAAAATAAGAGTAAAATTATCATTTTACTGCTAAATTTTAAAACCCTAAAAATTTATATAATTTTCCCTTCTTAGTTTGCAAAACTAACAATTTTCCCTCACAATAAAACTTTGAAAAATTGCAATTTTCTCCTACGATTTCAAATTTTCAGGTGAGTAATTGATCCACTAGAATCTGATGACTCAATAGCGACGAAAAAGCATCCAGAAAATGTTGATGCTTTTGGATGATGATGCGTCATCCAAATTGATGTTTTCGGATAACACATCATCATCTAGATCAACATCTCTGGACGACAAAATGTCATCCAAAAGAGTCGATGCTTTTGAATCATCATCCAGATCGATGCCTCTAAATGATGAAGTGTCGTTTAGAAGCATGACAATGATGCGCTTCTGGAGGCTTCTCTTACATCGTTGAGCCATCAGATTCTGATGAATCAGTGACTCACCTATGAAATTGAAACCCTAGGGGAGAATTGTAGTTTTTTAAAGTTTTATTATAGGAGAAATTGTTAGTTTTTTAAACTAAAGGAGAGAAATGATATAAATTTTTAAGGTTTAAAGTTTAATAAAAAAAATGATAATTTTAACCTTACTTCTAATAGAAAATTTTAATAAAAGTTATTATATGAATAAATATTTAGGTTTTTGAACTATTATAAATATGCTATGAGCTTTGACCAAAATTTGGGTGGGAAATAGTACTTTGCCCTTTTAAAAACATGGGTAAAAAATAAATTCCATTGATTTGGAAGGGCCAATCTAAGCCTTTAATAGAGACTGGGAAAGTACCAACTTTAATATCTTTTTAATATCTTGCAATATTTAATATTAAATCAATTACTATTTTAATCAGGATAAGAGTTTTATATTTCTAAAATTATACACCACAAATTGACTTGTCAATTATGAATGAAAATCTATGATATAATATAAAAAACACATTACTTAAAAAAAAAAACATAACATATTTTTTTAAAATTAAGTGTTGTTTGGTTGATAGTAAAGATATTTAGATTATTTTATGGTAATATTTTATTATTAATGTTAATATAATAGTATTGATAGAAAATATAAAAATAATTTTTTTAACAATTCTATTTAGGTATTTAAAGATAACCAAAGTAACATTGATTTTTTATTATTATATTCTTATTTATTAATTTTTTAAGATAAAAATATTTTTATTTTTAATTAATATAACTAATAATATAAAAAAATATTTTATAATAATTATACTTAAAGGTAATTTATCTTTTATTGATTATATTACTCTGTTTGATTTATAATTAATAAAAGATTTTAGTAATCTTTAATTACTAATTGTGATATAACATATAATATTCATCTTAGATATTAAAAAATCACAAAGTTAATCTCGATTGTATTATATTTCTATTTTTACTTATTAATTTTTTATGATAAAAACACGGTTATTTTCAATTAATATAATAAGTAACTTGAAAAATATTTTATAATAATTATATCTAAGAGTATTTAAGTAAAATAACATTATAATATCTCTTATTACCTCTAATTAAACACAATAATTATTTATTTTTATCAAATTTTATTAATATAATAAAAAAATATATCTATTAATATTTAAGATAATCTATTTTTATAATAATTTTTAATTTTTTATAATAAAAAATTACTAAAATCAAATGTACCCTAATTCCTCAACCATCACTATATAAACATTGTTGACATTTTAATGAAAAAAAGCTTTGATTTATGGTTACTTATTAAGATACATCAAATCATTTTTAATTAGTAGTTTAGCTCATTGAAATAAATTCAACTAGGGGAATTAAACTGATAAATCTTAAGATAATTACGTATTAGATAAGTTAAAATTTTATAAATATAATAGAAATTTGAATTTAGACTTTTTCTCTAAAATTTTAAAGTATTTTATTAGTTTTAATAATCCCTTAAATAGAATAAATTCAACTTTATATAATTGCGTATGGTTTTAATTAAATTTAATTGTAATTAAAGAAAACAACAAAAGTATCATTAATATCGTATTAATATTAAGAGCAATGATCAATGAAGCGTAATTATGATAATATAGAATCTTAGAGAATTTGTTGTGTATCTCAAAAAAAAAGCGGAACTATTCCTTCCTCTGTTCATGATCATTCCCCATTTTTCAACATCATCTCTCTCTCTGTAAAGTAACCCCGTTAAACCCGGGCCATTTCTCTGTTCATCAATCTGTTAGCTTTTCATTTCTTTCATTTACATCCCCCTCTGTCTCTCTCTCTCTTGCTTTCTCCTTTAGGGTTTTGATTTATTTCATCAAGAGCCAGCTTTAATTTGCCATGACTTCTGTCAGGAACAAAATGGTGCCTCCTGGCTTTGTGTCCAATCTTGAAGAGGTGCTTCTGAGCAAGAAGAAGATGAAGAATAACAATGAGGATGGAGAGCAATCAAAGGAGGACACGTCTGATTCCACTGAGCCTTCTACGTCTGATTCTGATAGTTCAAAGCCTGTTGTTTTGGTCACTAATGGCGATGGAATTGAGTCCCCTGGCCTTGTTTATCTCGTTAAAGCTTTGGTTAATGAAGGCCTCTACAATGTCCATGTTTGCGCTCCTCAATCGTGGGTTTATTTTTCTTCCATATCTTTGTTTATTTTTATGCCTTTTCTATTAAAGTTTAAATTTTAGCATCTGGGATTTGTTAAATTTGTGATTTTTCTCTTTGCTGGTTTATGTAACCATATGGGTTGTTTGTAATTTATCTATTTTTTTTGTTTGTTTCTCCTGATATTTTTTCTTTCGGGTATGTGAATTTTGTTCGGTTATGGATTTTATTCTGTATTTTATTGCTTTTTTCTCTCAATTTTTTATTTATTTATCTGGGTACTTGCGATTTGCTTCGATTATGAATGCCTTCTGTATTTGTTATTTTTTTAATGCTTTTGGTTTCTCTCAATTTTAGTATTTGAGGATAGGGTTTCATTGTCCAATTTGATTATTTATTGGGTTTTAAATTGATCCTCTTATCTGGGTAGGATTGCTTTTATTGGAGTTTGTTGTGTTTCTCAATTGGTTTTGATATTTAGGTTTGTCAGTAGCTTCCTTTTTGTTACTAGTATTGTACTTTGGTACGTTTTGGTGATTTGTTAGTTTGTGAATGGATTGCTTTAGGGACAAATCAGTATCCGGTCATTCTGTGACTCTGCAAGAAACTATTGCAGTTAATTCTGCTGAAATCAATGGAGCCACAGCATATGAAGTTTCAGGTATGGCTGCAGATATTTATCATCTCAACTTTTCATGAAAGATGCTTCAGTGTGATGTTATACAATGAGGATGTAACATTATCCTAATTACTGTATATTTGAAAAAATTAAGGCGTTTCTGTTATCCAATTATGGGTCATACGTGTATCATTTATGCTATTCTTGTAAGATCGAGTAAATGCAATGTTACTTATTGTCCTTCCTAGTAAATACTGAGTTGTCTCCTTTTTGCTTGACTGGTGATGAACTATTATGACTTTTCGATAATATTTGCATCATTTTATGGATGTAATGTGTGGATTTGTTATGGTTATGTGATTTAGTTCCATTTGTTGGTTGTAGTATAAACTTGTTGTCGGTGCTTGTTAAACAGGGACTCCTGTGGATTGTGTGTCATTAGCACTATCTGGGGCTCTATTTTCCTGGTCAAAGCCTGTGCTGGTAAGCACTTATGTACTGTCATCCTTGTTTGTATACACGGATTTCAATTTTAAGTAGTTTTCTTGGAGTTTTTATATTTTATGATGTTCAGGTAATTAGTGGAATCAATCGAGGCTCAAGCTGTGGTCATCACACGTAAGTTGTTTACATATGCCCTTGTCGTATTCCAATCAGATTATGTACTCATTTATAATGTTTTCATTCAGGATTATATTTGGAGTCATTTTACTTGCTTATGTGATTGATTTTGAATATCTACCACCTAGTGAATGTTGCTAAAGAGCTGTGATTATAATCTCTGGTTAATCCTTCCCCCCTTAAATGGAAACTGAAATTACTTATGTAACCTTGAAATTCACCAGATTCTACTCAGGTGTTGTCGCTGGAGCCAGGGAGGCATTAATTTGTGGAGTACCATCTTTGTCTATATCCCTGAACTGGCAAGTGTCCTCTGTTATATGGGATGTAATTGTAGTTTTTTCAAGTCATTAATAACTGAATATTTGGTTTTTTGTTCTTTGATAGGAAAAAGGATGAAAGCCAAGAAAGTGATTTCAAGGATGCAGTCACTGTTTGTTTACCTTTGATTAATGCAGCTATTAGAGATATTAAAAAGGGAGTTTTTCCAAAGAGTTGCTCTCTGAATATTGACATCCCTACAGCTCCATTGACCAACAAGGTTTGCACTCTAATGTAGTCTATGAGAAATATTAGATTTTATCAGTGGTTCTTGTGAGCTAGCTGTAGTTATGATGGTAACTTTTTCATATGGACGGTTGAGATGATTTTGGTGGGATTGGGGGAAAGGGGGGATTAGTTCTAGTAGGGATGGCAGCTGGTCTGGTTTGGGGTCCATGGTGAAATTCTTCAATAGATTCCATCTTCATCTACCACTCTGTAGAGCTGACAGGTCATCCTTTTAATGCACAAATTATTGTTCCCTTTCATCAGCCCACTTTTTATCTGTCTTTTTCCTTTAACTTGATCATTCTGGTTTAAACTTTTTCCTTCTGTTTCGCCTGATTCCCTTTCACTATTTTCCCTTTTTCAACAAATTATTAAATAACATGGCATTTTTCCTTCTCTAATTTGGCCGGCCCAGGTTTTTATTGGCATGCAATGGGTATCCTTTATTTGGCATAAAGTGACATGCATATGTGTCAAATTCCCTTTTTGCACCTAACTCGCATGATCTCATGGCAAAGTCATATTCTGTATGGGCTTTTATTTATCCTGTGATTTCCAGTGTTACCATTTTTAACATTTTACTGGTTACTGATATGTATATTGCCTTATCTCATGCTTGACAGGGTTTCAAATTTACCAAGCAAAGCATGTGGAGATCCACTCCCACCTGGCTAGCTGTTTCAGCAAACCGGCATCCTGCTGGTGCACATTTCATGTCTAACCAACAAAGTCTTGGCATCCAGCTTGCACAGCTGAGCCGAGATGCCTCTGCTGCTGTGAGTGGCCTACATAAATTGCATTCTACTTATTTTCTTATTATCTGGATTGCATATTTTATATCCTTGGTGTCCATTTCAAGAGATTTTATGTCTCCTGTTTCACTCAGGGTGCAGCTCGCCGTATAACTACACAAAAGAAGAATGTGGAGATTGAATCAGTCGGAGTTGCTGGCAAACCTGATACAAACCAGGTCAAGAAGTTCTTTCGATTAGAGGTAAATCAAATTTTTACCCCTGAGATTGAATTTCGAACCCACTCTTGTACAATATCCTATCAACATGGAGAATGAAGTAAATTTAGCCCTTGGTCATTCACAAAACAATTTGTAGTTCTAAATTTACCCCTGAACTGAATCAACCATGGTTACCTGCAGTTTCTGGATAAGGAGCAGGAAGATACAGACGAAGACCTGGATTTCAGAGCGCTTGAAAATGGATTTGTAAGTTAAATCTATCTTTTCCTGTGATCTGGTGAAATGCATTTCATCTTGTAGAAGCCACTTTATACGATGTAAAGTTTCATTGAAACCCAAAAATAGGCTCAATGGATAATACTCAATTCTGTTTTTAGCTAGCTAACATTACCAGACCAGCATCAATTATTGAAAGCGACACTGTTTATTTCCAACCGTGGATCCAATTGTTTCAATGTTCCAGAAATTTCTGCGAATCTCACTTTCATCTAATGTGTTGTTCATTTTCGTTTGAAATAATAGGTGGCAGTAACTCTTCTATCGCTTAAACCGCAAATTGAGTCAGATACACAAGCAGCTGCATCAGAATGGATCTTGACTGCGCTCAACAGCGATGAACAAAGTTCAACACAAACATAAGAGAGATTCAGACGCTTTGTACACAGTTTGATGACCAATTGTTTTTTTTTCTCAGTTTGTATGTTTTTTGGTAGCATTGGCATTTGGGTGGCCTTATTTGTCTTAGTTGATACGAAAAATGTAATTGCAAACAGCCGGGTGGTAAATTTATGACAATAGTGTTGCTTAATTAATTTTGTATCTTTTGGACCAAAAATGTCATCTTGAATATGCAATTTGTTTGAAGTTTTGAAAATATTTTGTTTACTCGACCAACGAAATTTTATTATTTATTCTGATTTTTCTTCTAAGGAGAAAGATTTTTTTTTTCCTTTTAAACCATATTAAAATGTTACATTTTTATTTTTATAATCGGAAAATAATTTTATCTCACCTTTGTTAAAGGCAAAAGTCAAATACTAATTTAACAGTTAAAAAATATTTTTGTTAGTCAATACATTAAATAAATATTATAGGAATAATATCACTCGTATCTTTAGAGTATAAATAAATTAATTTTTTCTTACTGACCCACTAAAAAATTTATAATTTAGATGATTATTTTCTTTAAAAAAAAAATGAAATCATAACACCAACTAATCTCAAAACTATATTTACATTTATTATAATTAAAACGAGGGAAAAAATCGTATTATATCAAAATGATGCGATTTGGTCAAAATAATACGATAATGGTATGATTTAATTGAAATTATATCGTATTAATGTGATATCGACTAGCATTGATATGGTATGGTGCAACTTTAGACGATATTCTATTGTTATGACTATTTAAAGTTTGTTAAATTTTTTTTTTATAAAATAAAAGTGAAAATATATTTAATAAATTTTATGGATAAATTGTTATTATCTTTAATAAATATTAAAGTTAGGAAAGGTATTTTTATTAATGTTAAAAAATGTATTTTTGTCTTTTTAGCATAATTGTCTTAAAAATTAATTAATTTCATTATTAATGCATAACGAAATGTGGGAAAGTATCCTTTTTTTTTTTTCACTTCAAGGATGAAAAATTATTGTTTTGATATAGTTCATATGAGAAATAGTTAGTCTTTCATTATTTCATATGATAACACATAAATAAAAGGGTAGTGAATAAAAATAATCAATTTTGTGGGGGGTTAAAAATAGATTTGTCAATTCAAGGGTCTCTTTGTGGCAAACAGATTAGGGTAAGACAAAATTACCTCTTTACATAAAATGTCCTTTTGACTTTGTTTTAACTCATTTTAAGATGGAGAGATTGGCAGGGAGTTTTTCTTTGCTTTTTTTTTTTTCTGAAAAAGACTAGGGTTTTGTTGAAAGGTTAGGGGAGTTTTATTCAATTTGGTAGATTGAAGATCAATTTTGCATAACCCCTACAAAATTGTTGTTATTTTAATGAGTTAGCCTAGATCAAAAGTTTTGAATAAATGGAAATTGAAATTTCAAACAAAACAAATATTTATTTTTATGTTAATTATTCCTTTTATTTTAAGCCAATGGACTTATTTCCACCTAAGGTTTAACGTATTTCCAAATACAATGTGAGGTTTTAAAAATTTAAATACTCACTGATAAATCAACTTTTGTTAAAATTTTTTATTAGCGCTAGAGTCAAAATTGTTATTTTACTAATAATATTAAAAATATATATAATTTTATCTCATTTTTCTCCAAGTTTTGAAAATTGATGTTTCACTCAAGTCTTAACTTTGAAAAGTAACTTTCTTCCCCCACACCTTTAGGGTTTTCTTCTCTTTAATGACTGCGATGACCATCATCTCCTTTCTCCTTTCTCCCTTCTCCTTTTGCCATTGTTGACAACTCTGATGACAGGTTAAAAAGTTATTGTTGACAATAAATCGAAGACCATCAAATCAACTCTCTAAATTCGTCTTGTTTCTGTCGAATTAGTTGTAATCCGTTGTGCTTTTGTCGCCTTTTGTTATTGGTTATTCGTTGATTCCAAATGTGATCGTCAATTCCAACAGATGAAGTCGAATCAATGATCTCATCGATTTGTCTAGACAAAAACAATTTGTCTTCGTCCAAATAAAGACTTGTATTCTCTAGTGAAGTCGAGTTTGGAAAAAGAGAGAGATATGGTCTAAGGGTGTCGATTGTCAGAGAGAGAAAAATTTTGTTGGAAAATTAAAACTTTAAAAGAAAAAATGAATCTTTTAAAATTTAATCTTGAAAGAAATTATTAATCTTTCAAACTAAGGGAGAAAATAATATAAATTTTTAAGATTTTAAGGTTTAATAATTAAAAAAATAATTTTATTTTTTATAACTAATAATTTTAATTAAATTTAAAAGTTTTTGAATAAGTGTTTAAATTTTTAAAAATTTACTTATATATCTGGGAATGCGCTAAACTTTGGGTGGAAATACCTCTTTTGGCCTTTATTTTATTGAATTTAATAATAACAAATAACAATGGTGGGTTTTCTCACAGGAAAATCTCCACTCATAGGGTTTATCAGAGCGACTACACGTCATTTCTGAAACCAAACTCAGAATCCATGGCTACCAAAACACTAATCCGAACCGGAGCATCTCTGCTGAACCGCTTCGTATCCAAAACGCCTTTGCTCCACCAACCCAACACCACCCAAAACCCCCACCTGTTCCCATCTCTCTCCAAAATCCAAACTTCCCTCCATCTTCCCCCTCAAAACAATGCATTTTCTCTCTCGAAACTCTCTTCCCAAGATTTCCTCCACCCCTATGGCCTCCCCTCTCTCGAATTCTTCTTACCCAATGGTACACTTTCGCACCCTCCATTGTTTTGTACGTTTATTATGTATTTGTTTATTTCTTGGTGTTCTGTTTTAAATCTGTTTTAATTTAATTAGGTGTTGTGTTTTTTATTGTTTTGAAGTTAGATGTTGGTAGCAAGAACTATAGTTGTAGCTTTTGTAGTCGTTTGATCGAAGAAACAATCTAGTTTTTGCAATTTTGATATGGTTTTCTAATGTAAATGAGGTGTTTTGGGGAATTTGAGTGCTTTGAGTTAAGTGAAATTGCTGGTTTTGTTTATGTAGTTGAAAATGATGATGGTTTAGCAGAGCTAAGTTCTTCTTGAGAGTGTAAGCGACCAGATTGGTTTTAGTCATGTCCTGTCAGTAATAGCTGGTGTGGGTGAGATTCTCTGATTCAATTTTCATAATAAGACCTTTTAAGTGTTCCTTGAAATCCTTTCTGTTGCCAATATTAGTGGTGGACAAAACCTGCTAATCAAACAGTTTTGATGCTATTTTGAACTTAATGGAATTTTCTGTTCAGATGAAACTGTAAACCAAAACCAAACCAGTTTTGAATCAAACTGAAAAATATTGGTTAGTCAAACTGAATTTTTGGTTAACCAGTTTTAAACCAAAATTTTTCTCAATTTTTCAACCTGAGAAACAGTCTTCTTCTTGTGCTTGCACTTAAATTTCACCTTCAGGTGGCTTCTTTTTATTTGTTTCATTTCCGTCACACAGTTCTCACTATCCAACCAAAAAACCCTAAGAAAAGAACCTGGATGATTGCTCCATCAACAAGGAAGAGAAACTAATTGGGTTTTGGTTCAGCTGTATTAAAAGAAAATTAGGTTTAGAGTTTTGAGTGAAAGAATTCAGAGGGTTTCTCTCTCTAGAACAAAAAAAGGAGAAATTGTCTCTCTAAAGAATCGAAATGAATAATCATGGGATGGATTTTGGTGTGTGTGAGTGATTGAGATGTGCGGTAAGATGTAGATTTGAGGAATAATAACCCAATAAATACACAACAAATAATAATAATAATTAAAATTGTAGTATCTATCAATTGTTGAAAAATAAAAATGAAAAGAAGAGAAGATTGTGATGGTGTATTTTGATTTAGATTTAAAAGAAGAGAAGAAAGTACAAACAACCTTTCTCTCTCTCATTAAGATGTGTATAATTTTAATTTTTTGTTTTTCTTATTGGGAAAATAATAATAATTGGGTTTGTGATGATTTTGGAGAGTGAGAGATAGATTCATATATGGGTTTTCATTTTCTTAATTCTTAATCCCTTTAATCTCCTTAATTTCTTGGAATGGATTCTACTTTATTATTATTTTTTGTTTAATTTTTTGAAAATTGGTTTGGTTAGGTTAATTGGTTTTTTAAAAATAGACAAATTGGTAATCGAACCATGAAACTGGTTTTGTTGTTTTCTTGAACCGGTATTGAAACTGCTTTATCAGATAACTTTTTTTTGGTCTAGTTTTCTATTCGAATATCAGTTCAGTTCAGTTACTGAATATTTTTGAACAACTCTAACTGATATTGTGGTTCTTTCTGCTTTGGATTTCTTTTTTCTTTCTCAATATGGGAACATGTTTTTTATTTTTAGCAGAAATATTAATAGGGAAAATCTTGTCACTATGCATGAAACAATTGCACTTGCTGCTAGCTGAGGGACGTCTTTGTTATGGATGTGTCTACAAAAATATGTCTATTACAAACTATTTCTCCGCCACCATTTGAGCTTTAAATTTGCTGCGGATTGGTTAGCAGTGAAATCATTGACCTGTTATTTTATTTTATTTTTTTAATTTTTGGTGACTGGAAAGTCTCTGTTTGCAGGGGATTCATCAACTGAGCCAATGCTTTTATTCCCCAAAAGGACATTCCAGCCTAGCACCATCAGGCGTAAGAGAAATCATGGATTTTTTGCCCGGTAAATCTCTTTCCTTGTTTTGCCTCTTCTTTGAAGACTGAACTTAGCAATTTAGCTTGACTTTAGACAATGTGAATCTGTCTTTTTTTATGTTGGGTTACAGTTCTGTATAACTTGTAAGCTTTTGAACTCTTTTACTCTCTTAACCAAAATTTTGTCCCTTGTAAATTGGACCTCTAAAGTGGCATCATTAAGTTCATTCAAGCAATTTAGCTTGACTTTAGACAATGTGAATCTGTCTTTTTTTATGTTGTGTTACAGTTCTGTATAACTTGTAAGCTTTTGAACTCCTTTACTCTCTTAACCAAAATTTTGTCGCTAGTAAATTGGACCTCTAAAGTGGCATCATTAAGTTATTTAATTGCATGAATTTAAATACTAATTTGATTTCTCAGGATGCATATTTTGATTCAACTTTTTGTTTTAATTGGGCTATGTTGGAAATTGGAACCTCACCTTGACCTGGTTGGGTGCCTTTTCAGAGGAATTCACATTTTTATTGCCTTTTGAATAAATGTGTAGAATATACTTGTGTTATTAATTCACTGTTAAACCTGCACAGCAAGGCAACCAAGGGTGGACGGAGAGTCATTGCTCGAAGAATAGCCAAGGGTCGGTCAAGAATTACTGCTTAGTAACTCCATTTGTGTCAAAATTTTGATTGAAGGAGGATCAAATTCAAGTACGGCCCTAGATTATGGTACTCTAAAGCAAATCAAATACACTTTTGCTCTGTCATGTTCAACATATCACTGGCTTGAACGAACCATGACTCCAAGCCCATGACTGTTGTTCAGGCATTTGTTCACTTAAAAAATTGTGCTTTATATTCTAGCAAGAATATGTCGTTGCTTGGATTGTTATGGAGATGTCTGTAGTCTTAATAATCATAAAATGTAGCTGCATCCATGATTTGTTTCAATCCAAGAGTAATTAAACCTTTTAATCTTGATCTGATGATCAAAATCTAAGGTTCTTTTAGGTGGAACTGCCTCTTATACCTCGACATGAATGAGTGTGAACATGTGAAACCCCATATTCCTGGTAGGCACGGTTTATGGTAAAAGTATCAGTATGAAGAAGTGTATTGTTTTGATGATGAATTTCTTTGCACTGAAATTAGTTCACATGATTCCAGTAAGCCTTGCTTGATTACAAGTTCTTCGCCAGGTTCGTTTTAGTTTAAGAGACTGCCGTTGCACTGGGGAAGTTGGCCTGGGATGGAGTTTTCTTCTGAAAGAGAAACTGTTCTGATTCAGAGAGCTCTAGCCTTAACTGTACAAGCTGCTCATTTAATTGCTTCAAATACTAACAGAGCCAAAACTGCCGTTTTAGAATTTCGTTGTGCCAGACAACATTCAGAAGATAACTATAAATGTGAATTTGTACAAAATCCATGGATGGCATGTCTATAGACCCAGTTGGGAGAGCAATTTGAAGTCACAACGAAAGCCATTAAGCCTTTGAGCCTATAGATGTGCCACATACGGAATTGGAGTGGCTTCGATTTGAGTTATTTAAATTTGACTTGTAACTTAGAAAAAGTTCAAATAGACCAAGCTCGATTAATATGTTGGGCTTGTATTTTTAAACAATTTAAATTTAAGTTAGGCTTGGTTTGGCTTGATTCGCATCACAAGCCCAACCCACAAAATTTAGCCTATAATTTTATAATAAACATCATCATTTTGGAGTAAAATCCTAATGTTTCGTCTACATTTTGACAATTTATTTTATAGGTCATAACAAAGCATGATGAAGAAGATTTTGTATGATCTTTGCTTCATTTCTCTCCCATCTTTATGTTTTTATAACTCCCACTGGTTTGTTTTAAGTATGAATTATATTAGATTTTAATGTGGAAAAATGACGAGGTATTGTGAGATTTAGAATCTCGGCCTGATAATTGTGTATAACACATAAATGATATAAATATTATGCTATACTTAAAAGTTGAATAGCCATACATTAAACAAAACCATAAAAAGTGCAACAACAACCCCCCTCCAAAAAAATTAAAAAAAAAAGTTTGCCTTCAAAAGGAAAGTACCAAAATGCCCTTTTCAAATAATTGTAGAAATAATCCCAAGTATCATAACTATCAATCAAACAAAACCATAAAGAGAGTGTATACAAAATATAAAACATCATACAAAAATAAACATTATCATTTGATAGTTCCCTTCATACTGATTTATCGTTAATCCATCGTCATATAATCACTAATCATCTTTCACCTATAAAAATGATCAAAAAAGGTTTGATTGACAAATACTCAATAAGTATGGGCATACATCCTACAATAACATATCTCATTTTCCCCTTTCATTATTTTTCTCACTTTCCTAATTATAATATATCTCGTAATCTAGGGTTTAGTATTGTTTACTTTGCTGTTTGGGTCTATAAAAGTAAAATAAAATATTATCAACAAAGGATGTGTTATCAATTACATTTTTAATATTTTATTTCTCTATATATCTATAAAGATTCTTGAGTTTTAATCATCTTTAATGTAAATATTATCTCAATCTCAGCGTAATAAAAATTAAGAATATGCATTGTGTCTATATAATTAAATGTATTACTAATTGTAAATAAGCAAAATGAAGTGCTTGTAAATATATGTGATGGAAAATTTTTAAATCTTGAATGGCATAGTTTTCATATGCAATTTTGATTAATATATTGTTGTTAATTAGAAAAAAAAAACTTATTTTCATCTTTTTCTTTGATGCCTTATTTTGTATTTTATTGTCATGTTTATGTATTAAATTAGAGGTAAATATTAATATAGTTTATATCAAATATGAAAATATGTACCATTTAAAAAAAAAACACACATATGTGTGCGTGTGTGTATTTAAAAATGGATTAAGGCTTTGTCCGATTATGAAATAGTTCAAACTATAATTAAAATCAAATCATTTTTAATTTTTTGAATCCAAACCAAACCCTTTTTGAACCAAATCTAAAGCAAACTATGAATTTCAAATGGTTCTATCTGATTTTATAATTTGAACCATTTTATGTATACTCTTACTATGATGAATTGACATAGGATTCATTACTCTCAGATATATGAGTAGATATCTCACTATACAGTTTGATTATAATAATTTATTATAAATCTATAATCATAATGAGAATGAGTTGGTGTTTGATCTGGTATTAATTTAACTATTGTTTGACTAATCAAACACTAACATTAAGGATGATATGAGGGAGACACTGTACATATACTTTAGTCCTGGTGAAATATCGGTTGATAAAAGAATATATAAAATCAATATTCTATTGAGTCTCTATCATTTGGATGATTATGATGTATTGTTAGATGTCGCTCATAATCTATAAATAAAAAAACTAATTAATTGTAGCTTAAATACGATTTGATTTACTACCAACATAACAGGAAATGACTCATACACAATACATGATTGTTTTTTAAGATTTAAAGGTATTAGTATATTACATATAGAATGAATTATGTAGCGATTTTTTTAATCTACATCAAATGGATTCGACACTCATTGTTATGCCTAAGTATAAGATTACAAACCTTTAGGGGTCAAACACAAAAACACAAAAGTTAAGTGGCCGAAGTGATATTTGTAAGGGTTAATTAGGGCAAAGCGTTTAGTATAAATTAAACACTTATCTCACTTATTTGAGTGAGTCAACCTTCATCAAAGGAGAAGAAAATTTTGTTTCTTTCAATCTCTTCACAAAATCATCGCACATTCAACCAATTTAGTATGAACTAATATTTGTGTTAGTTCTTTACTACTTTGCTGGATTCATGAGGGTTTCTTGACTCCTCCATGTGGTTGAATAGGATCCTTATTGTTGTGTGAGGACTTGTAGAAGATCAAAATTTTGCATTCCTATATTAGTGGAGCCGGCAAACGTTAGTAAGTCACAATATTCTAAATAAAGTATGTATAAATCAAAACCCTGGTCCTAAGAATTCTTAAGGATTTTGTTTTGTTAGTTTTGGCCCTTATTCTTTCGCCGTAAAATTTAAAATCAGTCGTATAGAGATACTTTCAACCAATACATTTGATTTTAGTCTTCACATTTTCCCTTTCATGTCTAAAAAGTTATCCCACAAACAACATCCTATTACATGCTCCAGCACTAAAGCTAAATATCGTGTTGTTGCCTATTCAATATATGGTCAAACTTGTTTGGGTGCAACATGTGCTTGCTGAAATTGGTGTTAATCTCCTTTGCCCACCCATTATCTTTTGTGACAATATGAATTCCATATATTTAACAAACTTCCCTATTTACCATGCATGCACAAAGCATTTTGAGGTAAACTTTAATTTTGTTAATAAAAGAGTTGCCTTTGGTTCTCTGCGTGTTTGATATGTTCCTTTTCCTCTCTAGCTTCCATGATCTGTGCAATAACTTTCACTTAGGTTTCTCATTATCAGTTTGACGAAATATTTTAGAGTATACAATCATTGTATTTATTTTTTGTACAACGTCAATGTTTATTTTGTATTAATTGGATAACCATACTTGTATTAACCTTAGTTCATTGGAAGAGAATTTTTCATAGTTGTAAATGTGATTCTTTCTTGAGTTTAACTGTTTAAACAAAGGCCATGATATTTTAATTATCATACGAAGCCATCAAATTTGTCCCTTTCTAATTTTTTTTTTCATAGAATAGTAGTTTTGAGCTACAATTTGGGTTGTTGTTTACTCACCACTGAGTTCAAATTCAAAGTAGAATCAAATAAAATTCACAAACGAGTAGCTTCCGAGTAGAGATCAAGCTATGATCTTACACAATGAGCATGCCATGCTCTAACTCATTGAATTTTAACCAAGCTCGAGCTAGCTTATTGTTGTTATGAGTAACAAATCCCACCACATTCAATGGTTGTTACTATAGTAACCGTGAAGTGTACAAGCAACAAGCAAAATTTTAATGTCATAATGCAAGGCATGAAGCTGCACATGGAACAATTATTCCACATTTAAACCAGTAAGACCGTTCTACGGCAAGTAATTATACTAACCCACGTGACAAAAATGTCATCTAATCATTTGAACCAAACATTTGACGTGACAATTAAATAAATATAAGTTGATCATCATCCTCTATCCGCTGTGCAGGTGTATATTTTTATCATTGTGTAAAATATTCAGTAAATTAAGTTAATATAAATTTCTTGTCATAACCACCACCATGCAACTGTTACCATCCTAGTGGACTCGAGTGGACCTTTCACTTCATTTCTAAGGCAAGACTAATTGGCTTCCTTCGAAGACTTTATGAGGATCAACAAAGTGATTGACAAGAGAGACATGAATGTGTTTAAGTCAATGCTTTGATACTTTAAAAAGATAACCATACATGAGAAAAAGAAAAGAAAAAGCAGAACCAAAAAGCAACATGTCAAAATAGATAACCCATCCACCAGCGTGGAAGGTTGCATCGGGCTTAGATTTAATCTAAAGTGAACTTGGTGACATTATTCTGACATTTTTATCCTGTTAGGGAAGGCTATAAACACTAGATCTTTCATTCGATGAGTATTTTAACTCTAAGACTTTGCACTGTACTGAGCTAGTTATGCGGTTCAATAAAATCTTAAAAAAAAGTTTTATACACCACTGAATTCGTACTATATAATGTCCCCATCTATAAAAGTAGCTGCAAAAAATGGAAAAGGGGGAAATTAAAGAAGGCAGAATGGAGATGTAAAGAAAGTAGCTTTCACATGCCCAAATGCAGAGACTTTTAATTTGTTTGTCACTAGAGAAGTGACTGATATACAAATTTAAATATATATGAGTAAATTTAGGTAATAAGATACATGTGAAAGAACACACACATATTCATGGAAAAAAATATAGCTAGAAAACACATAGGTTATCCTGTAAGAAGTTTCACTCTCCATGTTGTGCATATTTAAAGGAATAAATGCATGCTACTTATTAAATTGAATACATGGAATACCTAAAAATCTTTTCATTCTGCGGATGATGTCTATAGACCACAGGTGGTTGCAGGAACATTAGGGTTTGTCAAATACTGCATTATTGATAATGGTGATAATGATGATGACAAGGACGCAGGCTGTAGGGTGGACATGATAGCATCAATGTGGTCCATTTGATTGGTTATTGGCAATTGAGGATAAGACTCAGGTGGAAAATGAATGCTGGCAAGTCTTGCAATTGGGCCAGCTTCTGGAGAATCAGATGATGACGGCATGCCGCTGCAAATATTATCTACCTCGAGGATGTCACAAAGCTTAGGCATTGTAGGAACCGTTAAAGGATTGTCATGATAAGGCGCCATTGTGACAATGCTTGGATCAACAATAAAATTGCTATTATCATTGTTTAAAAAATGGTTCTCTTGATGATGATTTGATGAATCATCGAGGTGTTGAGGGAGAAAATTAGGCAATGACCAACATGAATTCTCTAATAAAGATGAACTTGTGGGCAAAGAAGGGTTCAAAGAAGGAGGAAAATGAAATGGACCAACATTGAAATTGTTTTGATTCGGTTTGAACTCAGCTTGAGCAAGAGTTTGCAACATTGAAGAAGGAGAAGGAAGGAAGAACTCGTCTTGTTGAATCAACTTAGGGTTTTCAGTTAAAGGGATGTAAACTCCTTCAGCACAGCTACGGTTGTGAAAATCGGAGAAGTTTGCCAGCTTCTTCTTTATGCTTGAATTCCAAAAGTTCTTCACTTCGTTATCAGTTCTTCCTGGTAGATGCTTAGCTATTTGCGCCCATCTGTGCATGAAATAACATACAAACGATCATGTCAGATAGACAGGAATATAAAAATTTTCTCGTGTCACCGAGGTTCTATTAAAAAAGGAAAAAACGAGCTACCTGTTTCCTAGCATACTATGAAGCTCAATGATGAGTGCAGCCTCTTGAGGAGAGAAGCTCCCACGTTTCAAATCAGGTCTCAGATAATTTATCCATCTGAGCCTGCAACTCTTTCCACATCTCTGCAACCCTGCATCATCATACAAAAGAATAATAATTTGACGATGGATATAACGATATTCCGTTTACTGTGAGTGAACCTTTTTTTGACTGTTTATCTAAGTAAAGAGAGAGAGAGAAAAAAAACCAGCAAGTCTTGGAACTGTGCTCCAGCAACCATGTCCATAAGTAGAGATATAATTGATGAGTTTCTCGTCTTCCTCCGGTGACCACAGCCCCCGCTTGACCTTCTGCTTGTTGCAACAGGAGTGATGTCCCATCTGGAACCAGTTTTGGCCGGCAATGTCAGGAGATAATAAGTTAAAAAGGAAAACAAATGAAGCTCCCCAAATAAAATTAAAAAAGAAAAAACAGAAAAATATTTGAGTAAGCAAATCAACAAAGACTTGGGATCAATTGATTTGATAATGAGAAAGTGAATAGAGTACAATGAGGGCGATCTTCAAAATTTAATGAAGAGAGCAGTACCATGGTGGCCCAGTTAGGGTTTGGGTGCAAAAGGCTAAAATGCTGCATTTCACCTGTAGGCCTTGTATGGCTTATATTGGGATCTTTGTTTGCACGTTCCGAAGATGGCTCCGCTCTGAATTGTACACGTGTGAATTTGCAGATTAGTGGGTCCAACATTTTGGAAAAAAAAAAATTTTAAATTGGACTTATCGAACCATGTCACCACCTTTGATCGATCCATAATTTCGCATGGCTCATCACATCATTGATGTCAGATTTCAAAGCTGATCGAAGGGTTGTGATTGCATGCAAATATTTGTCATGATTCAACTGGTGCACAGCAAACAAATAATCACAGAATTGGATTCTTCCCATTTTACTTTACAATATGTATAACAGAGGTTGTATAATTTGGTAAACACAGTACATTTCAACGGTAAATATTCCCCTTTGAAATATGGTTTGTTTCCGAAATAATATCGGATGTATAAATTAATTATAGTAATTTATTTATATAACCTAATATAGTTGTGTAAAAATATATTAAACTTATAAAGATAAATATTGAAATATATATTACACAAAATTAATTCATTTAGATTAAGATTTAATCTACTACACACCCTCTTTCAAGAACAACTATCATAGACTATTGGGTTCAAGTGTAATCATCATAATCTGTTGGCTCCGTAGTGGGGTGTTGGATCCGCTATTTAGCTGAATACGTTGCCACTTGGTATGTTGGGTCTGCCGTTTTGGGTGGGTGCATTGTTATTTAGTATTGAGCTCTCATACCATGTAAAAATATATTAGACTTATAAATGTAAACATTAAAATTCATATTACTCAAAATCAATTAATTTGTGTTAAGGTTCAATTTACCACTTACTTATATTGTTTTTATATGATGTGAGACTCTTTAGTCTCCAACAAGTGTCGCCTGATTGGATGACTATGAAAAGAAAAAAAAATAAATAATCACCTCATATAATCATAAATTATCATTTCAGTTTATATAATTTATTCATACACATAATTTTACTCTTGTTTCAATAAAAAAATATATATATACTGACGTAAAATCAAAGTGTGTTGGTAAGATGCAACATCCTAACATGTATCAGAAAGATTGTTTAAATTTGAGGTAAAATCAAATCAGAAAGAAATCTTGTCACTCAGATTAGGTTTACTGAAGCAGTCATTATATTAGCATTATTATTTTTAACTACGTAATAATGTAACAATAATACAAAATCATGTTGAAGGGGTAAAAAAAGTACACGAATGATTACAAATTGATTAACCAACCAAACTTACCCAGCGTAATTATTGATTGGCTGATGGATGAAGTGAGCCATTTTAATTAGAAGAAGATTCTAATTATCATGATCTTATTCATAGAAAAATTATTTACCACGACAGATAGTTGCTTATATATAAATTTTAGTAATTAGGTGTTTATATAGTCAAGCCTGTGGTGGCCAAAGGTAAAATCTGTCGTAGCTTGCTTGACAAATTAAGCTAGTACAGGCTGATTGTCTTTTTAAAACCTAACCACATTGTATACATGATTAGATGTGAAATCTCACCACCTTAATTTGTTTGTTCAGAAATTTCATCAAGCAAGAATCTCGTGTGAATCTAATTTCCACTGAGGAAACGTTCGGACTCAATATATAGTCTTTGATAGAGTTGATGATGGTGTTGTATGTACAGGATGATTTGTTGTATAGGTTGTTAATAAGAAAATTTACCCTAGCGATAAGTATGCAAGACTCAGGTAAAAAATAAAATGAAAATGAATAGAGCTGATGATATGATTGAGTGTAAATAATTGAGAAAATGAGAGACGATTTTAATGTGATTCGCCTGAGAATTACTAAATATATCTCAAAGATTTATATTCAACACAAAAAATAAACTTTTATTAATGTATTTATCTTAATTAGTAAATGCAAGAATGCAAAAAATGGTACGAGACTTATATAAGTATAATACGATAAATGGTAAAAAAATACGCTCATAAAAAAATGACCATAAAATTCGGATATGAAAAAAATACAAAACTTATATACAGAGGATTTAATACTACATATCATCAATAATATGTTTCTAAAAATACGATAATACCAAATATAATTTTAACATTTTTCATAGATTTTTTGGTTAATAATTCAAATGTAAAATATATAATTCACTATATAATTAAAATTCAACCATTATAAAAAATTATCATGAGAGATTAGAGATTTGAATGACAAAAAATTGAATTTTTTGTTTTATATAGTTATTATATTATGGTGATTAATTGAAAATATAAGAGATATTTTTGTACTTTAAAAATATCATAAAAAAACGTAAAAAAGGCAAAAGTACACGTTTAATACAAGAAGTATATAAAATACTTATTTAATATATTTTTAGTTAAAAATTATTAATTCAATCTAGCGATCCAAGTTAATATCAATCTTGATCATTGAAAATTTTATTAAAGAAATAAAAATTGTTCATTTCCAGCCATTCAATATGAATGTAGAGAAGAAGAAAACAGAAGTAGAAAAAAATTTGGAGAAGAAAGAGCATTGTATCATGGCTTTGTTGGAGAAGACAAAATTGTTCCTTTCCTTAGCTTCAAAAATGATAATCGTGTTCAAAAGTCTATGTATCACTTCCTCCTCATAACGCCGTTAGACTTCCAACACTTCTTCATTTGGACAAGTAGTTTCGTTAGTCATGAATTATTATCAACATTTTTTTAATAAAAATTGCACAAACAAAACAAGTAGTTCAACCTTTGTTTAACCAAAATCATTCATATATATCAACCACATAATTCCTCACATCTTCCCCCAAGTATTCAGAATGAAATGAGTAAGACTTGATCGAAGAATGATATACTAATCCTCCCTCAAACACAAGTTTGAAACTAGTTTGAGTAATATTTTATTACTAAAAATAAAAAACTATGACAAAGTTAGATTATTTTAAAGATTATTGAATATAAATTATTACATATTTGATAAAAATTAGTAAGTACAAATAATTATTATGTTTGGTTGAATACAATAAAAGAATATTAAGATATTCTTTTATTTAAATGTCTTTAGGTATAATTGTTCAAAAATATTCTTCATGCTACTTGTTATGTTAATTGAAAATAAGAATATTTTTGTCTTAAAAAATTAATAAGTAAAAATAAAATTATAACAAGGTCAAGATTATTATGGTAAGTTTTTAATACTTAAAGTAGATGTGAGAATTAAATTATTCTTTATATTATTCACCATATCATCATTGATAATAGAATATTACCAAAGTCTTTTCTTACTTAACAAAATAATATCAGTAATAAAAGATAGACTACTGGAATAATCATATTTTAACATTGACATTCAACTAACTAGTTATTTACTGACTCCACTAGCTTCAATTGTGTCTTCCCTCCACATTTGTGCTCTCATCATTACAACTCTCAAAAACCATTAGCACTGATGTATTTGTCACTTTGAACTTACTCTTTAATTTTTCAAACTTGAAAGCGAAGAAAGACGATAATAAATTTTCTATTTGAAATTATGTTGGTACATACTGAATTTTCAAAATTTTGGAAGCTATAATCTTTCTAACCTAATGCACCTATATGTTTAGTTTTCCCATGAAACATAACATTAGAAGCTGATGAACCTAGACTTAGATTGGCATGCCAAATGACTATTGTACAAAATGTATTCACTTCAATTTCAGTGAGCAAACACTTCAACCAAGTTATTTTATGGTTGTTTGGTTCAATGCTCTATATTCAAATTCTATATAGGCAACAACAACAACTCTTTGTTTCTTAAAACTCCACTAAACTAGATTTTCTCCTAAATAGATGCAATATCCACTGGTTGATTTTTTGTCTCCTAAATTACCTACCTAATTAGCATCTAAGTAGGTTGGCAATGTTAAAACTAATTATGATTTAAACCATGCACCACACTAAAGATTCCCATTTAAGTACCTAAGAATTCTCTTTAATGTCTACGACTGTAGTTGAGTATTATCTTTAAGAAATTGGCTTAACTTGCTCACAACAAAAGAGATTTCATGTATAGCTAAAGTTAAGTATTGCAATGCACCAATTACACTCCTATAAAAAAACTAGATTATTATATGACTGTCTCTCTTACAAACAATTTAATTCCCACAACTAGGTAAATCAAGAGTATATGACTGACTATCTCTTGCAAACAACTTAATTCTCACATCCAAATAAGTCAAAAATTTAATCTTGAAATGTCATTGAAAAAGATTTGAACTCATGTCCTCTTATGCATAAAATTCCCTCCATTATTACTTAAGCTATCACTCAAGCCACCGAGCATTGTTGACATCTATTTGGTAAGCTTGTCAACAAAAAGAAACTATCAATGTCAACATCACCCTAATTATGATATGTTTGACTGCAAGGTTGAAAGTCTATAGATAACCCATTTCTAGGGTTAATTGGAGTTCTTAGCCACTAGTCTAGCTTTTAGTTTTTGTAATATGCCATCGGGATTTAATTTTCTCTTGAACACCCATTGTGATCTATTATACCTTTTGCTTATCAGGATGAAATTAAAGACCAAGTTTTATTCCTTGTAAAAGCTTTACAGTCTTTTGTCATGGCTTGAAACCATGTTGAATATGTTATAGTTTCAACAAGATTTTTAGGTTCTTTAGTGAGAGTAATGGAAACAAATTTTTTTGTACAAACAAAGTTCCAGTCTTAAATCTAGTTATCATTTGATGCATAGATAAAAGTAAAGAGATTGCATTTGGGGTCTCGCCCTAAAGGAACCATTTCTTTAGGCAATGCTCTTGCCTGTTCCTTGTGTAGAACCTATTATAGGTATGAGAGAAGTGAGCTGCTTATTATAGTGCAGATAAGGGAAAGAATATAGTGGATCAATGAGAAAAATGGGTTGTTTAGACAATCTTCCTCCTATAGTCACTTAGGTTAGTCTCACATAGGCTTGATCTTAAAAATAAGTATAAGCTTCTTCTTCCTCCTCTACATGGCCTTAAAAGGTTGAAGAGACCAATGAATCACACTTAAGGTATTTCTTGATAACCTTAATGGTAAAAAAGAAAGTCTTAGAGAAGGATCATACATGGTTTTGAAACCTTGTAATGCCTACAAAACTTTAAAAAGGTTTATTGAATGAGATAATAGGATAGTTTTCTTTACATTGATTTTTTAATCAATGTTTTCTCTCAAGTATTTCTAACCATTGCTCTTTCTATTTGCAATTTTTTAGCATGCTCGCATTCTTTGTAATAATGTTTATCATATATTCTTGTATATTAAAAAAGTGACCAAAGGATTATTTCCCACCCAAGGTATACTTTTTCTGCACATTCCCACCCGTTAACTTTGAAAAACCTACTTACCTACCCATGAGTTGTTAAAAAAAATGGATTTAAGGGCAAAATCATCATTTTATCTGTAATATTAAAAATAAATTAAAATTTAATCCTCTTTTCCCCCCTAACCCCTACAAACTAACTATTTCCTCCTAAGCCAAGTTTTGAAAAATAGCATTCCTCCCCTAGGGTTTAGTTTTCAATCCCCGATGCCAAATTTGGTTTCATCCCCGACGACGAAGCCTTTCCGACACACCACCATGCTCTGACTACCTCTTTTCTCTTCTATAGAATGTCGATCGGTCTAGATCTAGCATCGTCTTCACCTGAAAAGTTGAAGAGCTTTGTCAGGAGACAAAGCTCTTCAACTTTCCAGGCAAAGACGATGTCAGATCTGGGTCGATCGACATTCCAAAGGAGAGAAGAGAGGTCGTTGAAGCATGGTGGTGCGCCAGGAAGGCTTCGTCATCGGTGATGGCACGAGATTTGGCATCGAGGATTAAAAACTAAACCCTAGGGGAGGGGAATGCTATTTTTCAAAACTTGGCATAAGGGGAAATGATTAGTTTTTAGGGGTTAGGGGGGGAAAAAAAGATAAAATTTTAAGGGGTTAAGGTTCCGTTAAATTTAACTATTTATGGGTGGGTATTTGGTATTTTCAAAGTTAAAGACGAAAACTTGAGAATGCAGCATACCTTGGGTGGGAAATAGTCCTTTCCCCTAAAAAAGTAGGTAAAAATGAAACCAAGTCAAGCAAGAATTGGTGGCAACAAAGAAATGACTTTTGGTTGTGGATTAGAAGTTTTTCGCTACTTAATAGAGCCATAATATTGATGTCAAAGCTAGATAACTTGAATTAGCCATAAAAAAGCACTTGTAAATGAGGGATTTTGAGTCTAAAAAGTTATAGTTTGATCTACTCAAAAAGGAAAAGTTTATTAACTTTAAGAAGAGATAGTTAGTGAGTAGAGAAACCGAGTAGATGCCTTTAGGAATAATAATGAGTTAAGGGGCAAGTTAACCACAATTAAGGATAACATTGAGGGCAAAGATAAGGCCATGTTCTTCATGGTACCCTAGTCCATTTGGTTCTTATTACCTGACCACTAATACTTCTTTCTTAGTGAAAGCTTCATAGAGTGGGTCAAGGAGTGAAAACTGAAATAGGTAATTAAGAAGACAAAAGGTGCCCAATGGGAAGAAACTAGGATAGAGGCTAAATCGAGGTTTGAACTCATGGTGTTAGGTTCTTATTCAAAGCTTATTATAATACAAGCTTTAGTTCTTAAGTAGTTTTTGAGTTATATAAGGAAACTTGCTCAAACATGTAAAGTCTCTATTTGTATATACTCTTTTTCTATAGAAATTTCAATTGTAACGTAATTTTTACATTAAAAATATAATTTCTCTTAAGTATAGGTCTCATTGCATTTTTTGTAATATCTTGCACTATAAAATTAATATAAGCAATTGAATTAATACACTTAAGCAAACAATGGACATAAATAAGAGTGAGCACAAACTTAAGATATGAATTAAAGACTTAAGAAGAGTTTGGTATAATTAAACTAAAATATGATTGCAAACATATGAATTTTAAGATTAACAAACAAAGGGTTTAATGTCTCTTGAACTCAAACATATTTAGTTGTTAGGGTAGAAGCGTTGAGCTACCCACTGTTCACTATTGTGTTTAACATCATTCTAATAATGAAAAGATTTCATGGGATGTCGCTTGGTATGATCTCTCTCCTTACAGTTCCAAGGCATAAGAATATGTTCACTTCTCTAAAGACTACATAGTTATAATCTCTCTTTTTCTTGGTTATCTAACCATTGTTTGTTGGATTCTTCTTATAGTGTGACTAGAAAAAGGTGTATAAAACAATGGCATGGAAAGTGAAGAATTCAATCCTAATATTTGGCTTATTGCCCTGGGTTGCTAGGTTACATTTGTCCACCTTCTTTGAAGAAGCTTGTTAAGTATGTAAGTGATTACGTAAATTTGGCCTTCAGACTTGGCATCTTAGTTTGTCTAGCTTGTTTAAGTCAATTCTTTTGTCTTTTATGGTGGAATTAAATATACAATGTTTTCCTAACGTGAGTTTTCTTTTACACATCAAAAGATGTCATCTACATGGATGAACTCTATATGATGTGAGTTTTTATATACATATCACAAATCAACACCTTAACTTGCTTACCATGAGTTATACTTAACACGTTAGGAGTCAACACCTCTTGGAGTGAGTTAAGTTTTGCACAAAAAAAAAAGTTATCCATTTGGACATAAGTTATCATTTACACATCAAGGTTTTGTGTCATCTTTGCATGAGTTAACATTTATACATTACAAGTTAATGCCACGACATGCTCATCATGAGTTATATTATACATGTCAAAGGTTGATGCCTCTTTTAAGTGAGTTATATTTTACATATCGCATGTCAACGTCTAGATCTATTTGACATAAGTTATGCTTTACACACTATTGGTTATTGCTCGAGTGTGAGTTATATTTTAAACATCAAGGACTAGTGTGTTTATGGAGTAAGTTATTATCTATACATCGATAATGTTGCCTTTACCTGGCCAACATGAGTTAAGGCCTACATATTAAGAGATTATGCCTACTTGACATAATTTATCATCTATATATCTAATGTCCATGCCTTTGCCTACTTGACATTAGTTATGCTTTACATGTTAAGAGATGGCATTGCTATGACGTAAGTTATTTCCTACATGTTGTAGGTTGTCATTGTAATAATGTGAGTTATGGTTTGCACACCTTTGATTGACATTGTCAAGATGCAAGTTATGATTTGTACATCATTGGTTGACATTGTTGGGATGTGAGTTACGTTCTACATATCAAGGCTTGGCACCATCCAGACATGAGTTTGCTTTTCATATTGTAGGTTGACACCATTTTGACATAAGTTACGGTTTACATGATTGTGTTGGTATCATCGTGATGTGAGTTATGAATTACACATTGTATGTTAGTGTTTTGATGGAAAACAACTAAATTGTTGCATAAGTTTCCATTTATACATCAATGAGGAATTTAGGTCCTTAGCCTATGGGCACACTATTACTGTCTTTGTTGGTGAAGATAAACGGTGGTTATGTGACCTTATCACTACTAATGGTCAAAGATAGACTAGAGTTCTTAGAGTTTCTATCATGATACCATTATCTAATTGTTGATCAATGTATTAATGGAATTGGCTAGGCTAGTAATGGTGTCATTTACTTCTGTTGTTGCACCAAGTGTTGTTGGTTGTACTTTAGCTACTAGGACAAGATATTTTTCATCAAATAGTTTGTGTTATTCCTCGGTATGGACATTATGACTAATATCCAAAGCAACATGATCAATTAAGGCTTTCCTCAATCTTCTTCTACAAGAAATGCTTAAAATAATGCTTCAATCGAGGTTAATGGAAGGACAAAGAAGAATTTTCTTAGGTCTTCTTTCATGAGGATCCATGGGAGGGACGTTTTGTTAGAGTTTGAGGAAAGAAATATTTCTTTGCCATAAAACTAGGAAGAACTTTCTTAGGTTCTCCTTCTTGTGCCAAATCACTCATCCAAAAATTTGCATTAATGAGAAGTATGTTAGATCAAGGGTGTGAATAATTAATTATATATGGTTATGTGTAAATAATAAAGAAAAGAAAAGGTATTTTTTAAGCAATTTAACCCACTACTTGGAAGCCTAAGTCCGTTTTCATGTCATCAGAAGAGTTATCAAAAAAGTTTTAAGATGAGTTATCAAATTCCCTTAGCCTTTAGACACTCCCTTACGTGTAAGGCAAATGATTTGATTGATCGAAGAAATAACATAAGAGATATGTTCAAGATACTGTTACATTAAATCTAATTATCTGAAAGGAATTTGTCAATTACATTATCCCAATAAAATGAGAGATAATAGTGTCATGATTGTTATCTCTCATCTACCAGAGATAAGAATGTAAAGTTATTAAGTGCATCATGAAATTACTAATATTCATCATTTCTATCACTTTTGCGCGAAGGAGTTGTTATCCCCACTTTTGAGTTAGTTAACTAGTAAATGACATATTTGATCACTTCATATTGCTTGTATTGTTAGTCACTATATAATAGCTAACAATCTTTTGGTTGTTATTTTTGTGGGTTAATTCTAATCTCTCAAGTTTTAACCTTAAATACCCATCTCTTTCTCACTTGTGAATTTCAATACCTAGTATTGATTTGAGAGGCAAAGTGTTAACATTAAGAACATTGTCAACACCCTCTTAATATACTTATTAAGTTTCACATCTATACGCGTTTTTTAGTTACATATCTAGCATTAAACAAAAAATGTTCATATTGTCGCCGAAATTTTCAATAACATTTTTCTCATGTTTCTTAATCCTCAATAAATGAAAACAAACTTTATCACCTTTGATTTATTTATCCATCTATATATATTTTTTGTTAATCTTTTCAAGGTTTTCAATCAAAGTACCAATTATAACATAGCCGCCATGAACAAAGATTCCCCAAGGCCAAATTCATGTTTCCAGTTAAGCAGCTAATGATAGACAGTGTGAAAGTTTGAATAAAATACCATCAAATTATTGAAATATTTTCTATCACGTTTCTTCACTTTATGTAATGGAAAACATTTTGGCTCCATTGATTTACATGAAAAGTTCCAAGAGAATCTCTCCATGTAACTTTTCTCTCATTGGATTTATAACTGTTCAATCTTGTCTTTCAACAAAAAAATTATCTCCACGACAAAGGAATCATTAGATTATTGATTATTTATGAAACTGAAATACAAATCCTAATAAGAAATGGACACATGTAAGTGATGTTAACAAAGCAATCTATATATATAGTATATTATAAATTATATGATTCGATTTAATTGGGGAGGGCCGGGGACACATTTCATTAATAAAGTCAAAAGAATAATGTACAGCAAAGTTTAATTATGATGAAGGAGCTGGGGTCACAAATTTTGCCAAGAGCACAAAATACAATACGAGGATCAGCCATTTTAGTGTAAAACTACAGCAAAAGGACAAGAGGGTTTGTTGGCGATGAAATGTTGGAAAATAGCTCAGCAATTAATTGATTAAATTCAAGATTATCTTCTCTTAATTGAAACATCAATTATGGCACATGAGGTGCTTCAGCTTTGGTACCACCATACCTCGTTGATAATAAAGACAAGACAATAATGAGAAGGAAGAAGAGCTTTAACATGGAGTTAATTAGCCAGTAAATTAAGGCCTCGTTTATCTACTAAATTATTAAATTAAATAAGTTCTTAATCTTGTTTCCCAATTTATTATTTAACTCTAAGTTTTAGTTTGTAAATCCTTCCTTGATTTCATCGAAGTTCATTGTAAGAAGATCCTCCAACATCTACAACAAAACTCTAATCGGGATTAACATTAAAAATAGATATTACTAGAATTATATATAATAACGATAGAGTAATGTTTTTTTTTTATAATTAAAATTTATAATTAAATACACAGATAATATATTATAATTTGATTAAGTGTTATCTAATCATTAATTGAATAATCACTCAATTATATCATGATACATCGTCTATATATAATTTTATATTTAAAAATATATACATATAATTTTATTGAATAGAAGAAACATACAAATATGAGTTATCGAAATGAAGTTTTTTGGTTTTTTATGAGTTCGAAAACAAAGCTATTTTGGTTACTAAATCTTAACATAAACAATATCATATAAAAAAAATGTATTATAACAAATTTTATAAAAAATGATAAAAAATTTTATATTATAAAGTAAAAAATTCATTTTAAAAAATAAAAAATTCATCTTTAAAAGTTAGTTATTTCATCCCTAAATTAAATATTTATTATAGTGATGGATAGTTAATTTATAATCTAATCTAATATATGCATGTACCATATAAGATATATCGATACACTGAGATTGAACTATTGATAGTCATGGCCAAATGATTTCGTACTATTCATTTATGTTACTTTTACCTAGGGTTGGATTCGAGCCGAGCCAGCTCGAGCTCGAGCTCGGCTCGGCTCGGTTCGAGCCCAAAACGAGTCGGGCTCAGCTCGGCTCGATCGAGCTCGAGCCGAGCCCGAGTTGGCTCGGGTTGACTAGGTATATTTTTTTAAAAATTTTTTTATACAAAACGGCGTCGTTTTGATCCATATATATATACAAAACGGTATCGTTTTGATATAATAAACGAACTGAGCCGAGCCGTTATCGAGCCGAGCTGAAAACGAACCGAATTCGAGCCGAGCCTAATTCAGCTCGAGCCGAACTCGAGCCGACCCTTAAAAAACCGAGCCGAGCCCAAGCTGGCTGGGAGCCGAGCTGGGTGCGAGCCGAGCTCGGCTCGGCTCAAATCCAGCCCTACTTTTACCCTTTGATGACTAGACAAAGATGGAAAAAAGAATTTTCTTTCTTTGAATTGAAAAAGCTTGTCCCTAGGAGTTCTTCTAGATTGAGGGCAGGCAATGAAAATGGTTACCCCTTTAGGCCTTGGTCAAATTAATTATCACCAAATACTATAAATCATATTTATTAGTATTTTATAATATACTATATATATTTTATAGTATGATACAATATATAAGAAAAATGATATGTCTTATGAGTGTATCAAATTAATATGATACAATGAACGTATCGTATGGTATAATACATTTTATTGATACAGATCAGTATACTTTTTTAGAGAAAATAATGATGTAATAGAAATTTACATAAACAATTTTAAATTTTCAACCATGTTTGTGATTTTTTTTAAAAGTTATATTATACAATACGATATATAACTCGATAAATGATACAGAAAATTAAGTTTTTGATATATGATATGATACGCGATTTGATTATTATGCGTTTTGTAAGGTCCATGATTTTTTTCTCACAATTTTTCCTTCAACAGAAAACCCTAACTACTTCCCTGTTCTTATCAATTAACTTGAGATGTGGCTTTGATTAGTCCTTCATGTCCATTCTTTCAATGAAGTAGTGTTGAAGCAATTATGGGAATAGTAATTTAATTTGGTCAGTTACATAAATTAATTTACATTAGATAATAATTTACTTTAGATGCTATGGTAAAAATTCGTATGCATTCTTTCAATAGTACAAGTCTACACAAAGTCTAGTACGACTGTGAAATGTATATTCCTACAAGAAATTATGAAGATTAATGTGAAAGATTTTGACAATAACTATGGTTTAATCAAAGGCCAAAGGATTATTTCCCACCTAAGGTATGCTGCATTGCTAAGTTTTTTCCTTTTAATTTTAAAAATCTCAAATACTCACCTATAAGCAGTTGAAATTAATAGTAATAACGATAAAATCATCATTTTATCTATAATACTAAAAATAAACTAAAATATAATCTTTTTTTGCCCCCCTAAACTTTAGAAACTAAAAGTTTCCCTCAACTTAAGTTTTAAAAAATAATAATTTCTCTTTAGGGTTTTATTTCCAGATCTTCGATGTCATCTCCGACTCCATTGTTAGCAGTCTCTCCCTCTGACGGTCTCTCTCTACCCATTTAGATTTTCGATCGACATCGGAGGAGCTGTGGAAGACGAAGAGCTTCATCTTCCCTGACGAAACTCTTCCTCTTCCATGGCTTCTCCGAAGCTGATCGAGTGTCCAAATGGGTGGAGAGAGACCGTTAGAGAGAGAGAGAAGGCTTTAAGAGGGAGAGGTCGCAAGTAATGGCATCGAAGATGACGTCAGAGATTTAAAAATGAAACCTTAAGAAGAAACTGTTATTTTTTAAAACTTAGGTTGGGGGTCAAAAAGAGATTATATTTTAAGGGGTTAGAGTTCCATTAATTTTAACTGTTTATGGGTGAGTATTTGAAATTTTCAAAGTTAAAGGACGTAAACTCCGGAATGCAACCTACCATGGGTGGGAAATAGTCCTTTGGTCTTAATCTAGTTAGCGCAACATGAATACAAGTTTTTACCATTCTTATGTCAGCACTAGAACTTCTCATTTAGGTCACCAATCTAATCAATTAACAGTAAATTATATATAAGTTAAAACCAAACAACCCAATGATCAATATAAATCCCAATTCTCTCCCTTTTCTTCTCATTCTTCAACAAATTTAAATTTAGCCTAATTTTTCAAGAGTAAAACTATATATATAAATAATGAATACTAATATTTTCAAGAGCAAACAACCCAATATCATTTTATTGGGTGTTATTTTATGTTTAGTTTAAAATCATTCAATCACATAATGACATATCATCTGTATATCTAAATTATATATTAAAACTGTGTATGCATAGTTTTGTTGTATTTTAACAAACAATGAAGTCTTACCAAGTGATTGAATATTACTTTTGGTACACATATTAAGTATAAAAATAATGTGACATCTCATGATTAGATATTATTTTATTTTTAATTAAAAAATATTCAATTACGTAATAACACATTATTTGTATACTCAAAATATGTGCAAAATATATATATATATATGATATTATTGTTAATATTTATTGTAATTATACAAAGTTTTATTGATTTTCCAACTTTAGATCAAACTATTAATCTATATAATTGCTTGTTTCAATTATTTACTTTTGTCAAACTATAATGTTAACTCTCATGCATAATAATAAGTGTCTTGGAACCATACTGTAAAATCGGTTATTATAAGGTTGGATGTCAAGATTAGAATAGAAGGGTGGTTTAATAAATATTTAATTAACTTATATACAACATTTAAAGTTGAAAGTTACATGAGAGCTAACGTTACTTAGATGCATTCTAAACTCATTTCACAAAGATTTATGGGAGACAAGGCAAATCATCAATAGGAGAAAAGGCAAATCATCAATAGGAGAAAATGGATTACATAGGGAAGTATTTAATTAATTAATTAATTGTCTTGTCTTGGTTAAGTGTTCTTAATTTATTTGACAGAGTATCCTTGAGTTGCTCTTTGATCCTTTTCCTCTCATTCTATCATGATAATTCTTTGTTCTCTCTTTTCCTTTTTGGTGGGGGAGCCAGGCCATGGAGATTCCCATTCACTAAACTAATTCAATAAGCTTTGCTATAATTGTTATAATTACTAACAATAGAACTAGTAATACGTAATCATATAATAATATATATATTTGTATATTTAAAATAGATATATATAATATTATTTTTATATGTATATAATTTTAATATATAATTTATGTATATGAATAATTATTACTATATAATTAAATAATTTTAAATTAAAAATTATATAAAAATTATATAAAAAAAATTGGATACTTGTAACATTGCTCGTGTTATCGTTATATTAACAGAAAAATTATCAACCTGATAGTTATTTTTAAGGTTAGATTTGGACTGAATCGAACTCAAACTCCCATGAGCTTGATTTACATGAAATGAAATCGTTTTAATATATATTGATTAAAATAATATTATTTTATATTAAAATTTTTAACTTACGAGTTTAATAAGCTAAATACTCTAAAATTTGAGATTAAAAATACTGAAATTTTAGGTTCAAACTCAAATTTGTTTAAATTTATTTAAACCAGATTCAAATTTAAATTCAAATGAATTTAATTTGGAACTTACCATAGTTATTTTACCTCCATTTGTGTTGTTTGATGTGCTCTTGTGTATTGTGTTTGTGCACGCAACTCAAAAATGTGTGGTGGCCTTCAGGGGTGCATAATTATCTGAAGATGCGATAAAAGCTTTTTTATTATTATTATTATTTTTAGGAAATATATAGCATATTGAAATTTTAAACAATTAATTGTTATAATCCCAAGGCAAAGAAGAAGAAGATAAAGTTAAAGCAAAATGCATGTGTCTTCTTTCCCGTATGGTGAAACAGGCTTTGCCAAGTACTTAGGTAACATTTTTTTCATGCATTGCTTGCTTCTGAAATAAAAAAAGTAAGAGATTGGAATGCTTGTGATAGAAGAAAAAAATATATTCAATAATCCCCAATAGGACCAAAGAAGATTCTTGATTTAATTGTCTGCACATGCAACAGTTAATATAGCCAACACTCCCTCTTGCTTTTGTTGGGCCATCAGAGGACAGATTACTGTAGCCAAATTTGTTTTTTTTCCTCTAAATCAATATTTCATATTTAGAACAAGTACTAGATGACATAATGCCTTGCCACTTCTTTAATTTGTCCTCTCTCTCTCTCTTCACAAAATATTTGGTTCTTGGTATAGGTCCTTTTCATTCATCCATAATGACTAACCAAGGTTTAATGTAAATTCAAATTTATTTCTTTAAACTTTTAAAAATGTAAATATTTATCTACTAGTTAGTTTTGACTATTATAGTTAAGGATAAAATTGTTATTTAAATATTTTTATTTAATCAAAGAAAAAGTTATTTCTTTTTTTTCTCCTTAGTTTTAAAAACTAATAATTTTTTCTAAGTTTAATTTTAAAAAATTAATCTTTTACCCCCACTATATCTGGTTTTTAAGGTTTTATATTTTATAATGAACAGTTATCCCTCTCAAACTTTGAAACGTTACGCTTATACCCCAAAAACTTCGTTTTATCTTTCTGACAATAGTTCTTCCTAACATTCCTCTCTAGCGACATCTCCCCTCCTCCTCGGTGGTTTTCTGACATAAAACCATTGAAAATCAGACCAAAATGGTGGGATTTTCATACACGGTGCTTCCTAAATTGATAATGAATCCCGACGAAAATTGGCATGAAACATCAATCTTCAGCGTCATCACCTTCAGGAAATGTTGTATGAGTTTTCTGAAGACCAAGGACATGGAAGATCAACGTTTCACACCAATCTTCGTCACTATTTCAAAAAACTTTGTGCGCAAAAATCTAACCATTTCGACCTATCTTGATGGGCATCCACAACAGAGGAAGTTGCAACTAGTATCGGTGGTCGTCCACAACAGAGAAAGAAGGTTGGCAGTCGTCGAATAAAGAAAGTAAAAGAGAAACCCAATGGGCTAAATAGTCACTTTTTAAACTTAAGTGAAAGAAAATTTGTTAGTTTTCAAATCTAAGAGAAAAAATGTGATAAAGTTTTATTTTCATAATATTTTTAACTAAATAATGATTATATTCCTGACTATAACAGTCAAAACTAACAAATTGGTAAGTATTTAATTTTTAAAAATTAGTGGGGGTGAGTTAGGTTTACACTAAACCTTGGGTGGGAATAACTCATTTTGCTAATATAATTTTTTTGCTCCAATGTTTCATTAGAAGCTAGCAAAATAAAAATATCAACACATACACGCGCGCACACACATACACACACATATATATATATATATATACACATACAAAAAAAAAAAAAAGATATTATCATAATTAAATGTTTAAACTAATAGATAGAAGAATCTCTTAATACATCATATGTTCCTAAGACTAGTCGAGTAATGTCTCTATATTAGTTGTCCTATCACACACACATACAAAGGACCATTTAACTAACATCTTCACATTGGTTGTTTCATCATACACTTTCGACGTAAACGTTTGAAGTAACAATTTCAATACATAAACCCTTGATAAACATAGATAATTAAAGGTAAATTGTGGTTCCATATACTTGAACCGAAATTTTGTTATTCATTAAGTCTCTGGGGGACAGGATTGTATAAAATCCTTTTTCAAACTATTATTATGATTAGCAAGTTCTCTTTGTAAGAGCTTCTTCCTTCTTTTTTTTCCCTTTTATCTTGGATTGAGCAAGTAATCATAATTTATCCTACTTTAATTTTTGAAAAGATGTGGATAAAAAGGGCGGGGCGGTGGGAATTTGGGTGGTGGGGGGGTGTTGTGGGGTTGGTGGTCCAATTTGCAGTTCGGGGTACAAATTAAAAAAAATATATATTTCCAATCCAATGGAGAAAGTGATGTTCAATTATACTGGGAAACACCAAGACACATTATCATCACCATCTTTTAGCCTTGACAATTGCAAAGGAATCTTAATAATTCTGACTAAACACATAAAAGTTAGAGATTCCCATGATTTTCATATCAATGCACAATTTCACATAAAGAAGATGTGGAAAAAGAATGAGTTGATGATACCAACTTTTACAATATATATATATATACAAAATAAGGCTATTACACCCTTTTTTTCAGAGAATAAAAAACGTGAAGAACAGTTTACAATTAATCAAGAGAAAAGAGGATGTTAAGGACGCCGTTGTTAAGAATATGATTCTTTATAGTCTAATTTTTTTACTTTTCTCTCGACAGTATTTGTCCATGAGTACATACCTTACCTTTTACTTTTTCCCAGCGATGTTTTGAGCTACAACAAAACGTCGGTAACCCTACAAAGTCCCCACAATGGCTTTAACTTCTCGTCATGGCAACCCCTCAAAGAAAGAAATTTAAGCCCACTTGCTCCAAGTTGAAGAACCCTTATCATACTTTTTACTTTTCCTTTCCTCTCACCTCAAAATCACATCAAACTTTGACATACCCAAGAAAATTTTACAGCTTTTGATGGGAAATTTTTTGTTTGTTTTGTTTTTTTGGCTAGCTTCTCCACGTGGGAAGTTGATGAAATTTGATCATCTTGTTCTGTCGTGTACATGTAATCCATGCAATGTATAGAAGTCAAAACTTTAAAGACATGAAGATACTGTCTAAAGCTTCTCCATATATCAAACTTTAATAGTGAAATCGACCTGTTAACCATTTCACGTACTGTTTTTATGGTTAAAGATGTTCTCTTTTCCATTTCTTTCTATTGCTTTTTTATTTAGAAAGATAAATCATTTACAGTATACGTCCGGTGGGGATGATTTTGATGCCCCGTGGTCCTCGTTGTGACCGTGAATATCGGGACCATAATATATATACATGTTACTTCAACCACCATGATTTTTAATTCTTGGCCAAGGACTTATTTCCACCCAAAGTTTACTCTTTTCTCAAGTTTTCACTTATTATTTTTCAAAAACCCAAATACCCACTCATGAACTATTAAAATTAACCAAATCCGTTAATTTTAAAATTTGATCTTATTTTTCTCCCTAAACCCTAAAATCTAATAACTTTTTTTAAGTTTAAGTTTTGAAAAGTTACATATTCCCTCTTAGGATTTCAATTTTTTAGTGAATTTTTTGACAAATGGCGGCTTCTCCGACGCTCTCTAGACAATGTCTCTCCCTCTTTGGCACTGTCTCTCCTTCTTGGTCATTTCTCCCAATGTAGCTCATTCATTTGGATAACGAACTAGACTAATCATTTGTTCGAACAATGAATGATTCATCCAAATGAATTGTCTTCATATGGATGATTTGTCATTATCTAGATGAAGATAAAGTCAATTACGACTTTATCTTCGTCTGGACGACAACAAATTTTTCAAATGAGGACAATTCATCTCGTCTAATTTGTCATCTAAACAAATAAGCAACACCAAGAGAGATGGTCAGGATGGAAAGACAATGCCAGAGAGGAAGAGACATCATTGAGAGAGCATCGAAGAAGCCGTTATTTGCCAAAAAATTCACTGAAAAATTGAAACCCTAGGGGAGAATATATTACTTTTCAAAACTTAAGTTTGAGGAGAAATTGTTAGTTTATAGGATTTAGGGAATAAAATAAGATAAAGCTTTATTTTTTTTAATATCATTGGCTAAATAACAATTTTACTCCTAAAACCAATGGATTTAATTAACTTTAATAACTCATAGATGGATATTTAGGTTTTTAAAAGATAATGGGTGAAAACTTAGGAAAAGAGTAAACTTAGGGTGGGAATATGTCCTTTGGCCTTTATTTTTCTATTCATTTCATCCTCTAGGTACTATTCCAAGAAAGGAACGTTAACCCAAGTTTCATAGTTCCAAATTTTATAACAATACATCATATTTAGGATGCGTTTAATTTGGGTAACATTTTATATATTATAAAGATAAATTACCAAAAAGATTACTTAGTATAAGTTATTATTGTATTTGGTTTTTTATAATAAAAGAATAATAAGATATTATTTTACTTAAATGTTCTAAAAATCATTAGGCATAATTATTTTAAAATGTAATTTTCATGCTATTTATTATATTAATTGAAAATAAAGATATTTTTGTCATAAAAATAAGTAAAGATAAAATAGCAACAAAATTAAAATTACCTTATGATATTTTAATATGTAAGTTTTATATGATAATCAGATTATATTTTATATTATTCGTCATCTCATCATTGATAATAGAAAATTATCAAATTCTTTTATTTATAAAAAATACAGTAATATTAGTAATAAAAAATAAATTCTCATATTAATCTTTTAATACTGTGAAGTAAACACCCCATATAAAATGAAAGGTTATTTCTCTAACTTTCTTAAATGGTGCTTATGTTGCCCTCGAAGAAATCCCATTATCATATCAATTTCAAATCTTTTGTAAATATTATAAGTAGGTGTTTTATGTTACAAGATTGGCAATAATCAACCTCAATTTGTAGTCTCATATCCCTTGACTAATGAAGAAATCCACTAGTCTATACAAAGATAGTGTTATCCTAATAATTAATGCTACGTGCATACACTTCTAATATATAATTTGAATATATAGATGATGTGTTATCATATGATTAGATTTTATTTTATTTTTTATTTAAAATCATCTAATCACATGATAACACATCATTTACGTACCTAAATTATAAATTAAAAATATATAAGTATAGTTTTATTGTATTCTAATAATATCATATCGCTTTCCTTTGTATATATTAAGAGAATGATGACTATCAAAGAAATGCAATGCTTGGCAACAACATGGCATTATTCCAACATCATATTAGTTTCTTTCCTATACACTATAATTACATTGTTTTATGTACAAGAATTGCATATTGAACTTCAGTTTTCTGACACCTTATCCTAGATGGTAACAAATTCCCAGTTGGATTTTTCTCTCTGTTAATTAAATGTACAAGTGCAAGAATCTTGGCAATGATTTAGGTTGACCAAAGTCTAATAAAGCTTAATTATTGCTAATCACACGATTAGAATTTGAAACTCTTCATGTAAATAATGATTCAGAAGTTAGCTTGATGGATTTCCTTTGAAAATGGGAATTCAATTCAATTCTTTTAGCAGAAGCCTGTTCTTCACGCTGTTTCTGAGATGTGTTAGCCATTCCATTTCTGTGTATGATTGAGCTGCAACAGCTATTATTAGTGGTAGATGGCCAGCTCCAGTCAGTCTGGGACCAGACCAAAAAGTGTTGAAAACTAAATCAAATTCTTAATGTTTTCTTTTCTTTTTGGGTAATCAAACTATCAAGAAACAAAATATCATGGCTATTAACCCCACAATTTTGTTTGTGCTTGATTCTTCCTAAAATTATTAGTGTTTTTTGTATGTGGGAAACAGCTGATGAGATCCCATGGATCTCAGTGTCTGCTAAAAAGGCTTTGACAAATTTTATCGTAACGTGTTGTGCCATCCTGATTGCAAACTCTCAATAGGAACAAGAGAGTCCTTGCGTTAAAAGTCAAACTTCACTATAAAAACGGGCAGGTCAAGACACTCAGGTCATTTCCATATCCGAGCAACTGGTTGTGTTTTATGTGCATCGTCAGAGTGTTGAGGTTCTACATAAAATCAAACATGACTATAACTAACTGAAGCGGGCGATGCTTTCTTATTATGTAAGCATCTGTTTCAGACAGACTATGATAGGTTCTATCTTTAATGTTGGGCACCACTATGCCAAATCAAGAATTTGCAATGAAAAAGATGCCAGAAGTCTATTTTTCACTGCATATACAACCAAGGTGGATAGCATTCTTGAACAAATTATTATGAACTATCGTTAATCACAAAACAACAATTTCAACCTTTCATTTAATGAAGAAGATCCTACATGGATTAGTCAAAAGTTTCATCTCTCTTGAACAAAGCAAACCCAGAAGGTTGACTTTAATGCCTTCCACAACTTACCTGAAACCTTTTCAGATGAAGTCCTAGACTAAAAGAAAAGACTGGTATTATGGAAGCAACAGATTTCAAAATAATATGAACACAAGCAGTCCAAAATTCTATATAATACATGTATATGTATCTCAACCAGGATTCTAGTACTAGTTTCCACGCCTCAACATCAAGCCTTTGATGCAAAAGTAAAGACTGGTATCACAATTTGCAATGGGCAACAAGCTGTTGTGCTAAGCAAATTTTATCTCCCATGGCATCATTGATTCTTGAACCAGTCAAATTGACCCAAAGGCATTGGTGGGTACAAATTCTTGGACCAATTGGATGAAGGATCACAATTAGCACAGATTCTGTTATTATCTCCTTCAGAAAATGCCAATGGATTCCTATAAGAAGAGAACCTTGTAGTCTTTCTGCTTCGCTTTAGTTGATTCTGTGAGACTCATGTAGCTTGGTTTATGGTAATATCTATCTTCTGCTCCTTCCACCGTAAGAATATTGTCTGACACTGGAGTTAAAGATGCAGATGAAGATGAAGTTGAGGGTGAGGCCTCACCATATGGAGATTCAGAACTTGAGGAGAAGGATGAGTGAGTAATTTGACGTTCGGCACAGGTTTTAGCAGTGGCATTAACCCTTTCTCCTTTTACAGGGTAACGTTCAGAAGAACTGGAATATATATAACCCTGCAATATTATCTTCACTTTTTCGAGAAAAAAGAGTTGTCATCATCTCTGACAGGTCCATATGAATCTCTTCCAACAGCCGCTTTTTACCAAGGCTTGGTTGCCGTCCAACTGTCTAGCCAACTCCACTCCTGGTTGTTCTTGTCTAGCCTATGATGCTTGAGGGGCATTGCTGGCTTGTTTGCTCTTGAATTAGGACTAGCACATGATCTTGATCGCTGACAGCATCAAAATTATACAAATTCAAACTAAACATATCATAGTTATAAATAAGAATCTCTCTTTCTTCATCATGCAGAATTAACTAGAAATTCAGTTGACTAACTAGCTAATAATATAAAGAAAAAGAACCTGAGCATTTGCTCTCTCCCTCTTGATTGCTCCTTATTGCCTCAGTTTTAGTTTCACTCTAACTTCAGCTGCCATTCCAAGAATATTACACCATCCTTGCTGCGAAAAAATCAATAAGTCCATTCATGAGAACTGAGAATATCATCAAAATTTGTTACTTAGCATATATAACACACAAAGCAGAATCGTATAAAACCAAATCAACTGTTCCTTGTGTGACATTACCTCAGCCAGCTTAGTTGGCTTAACCTGATCAGCAGCTCTTCAGAAGATACTTTCACAGTCCTTGCCTGTACATGACACTGAACTCAAAGAAGAGATTGCATGCACCTCTGTGCCACAGCAGCTTGCTTCCGCACCTGCCTCCCATGAAAATAGCTTGAAGCCTCACCACTGCTTTCAAGACCTCAAAGCTTGTCTTCCCTGCAATTATTTCATAATAACTTAAAATTCTACACGCAAAAGAATAAAATCATTATGCCAGTTCAATTAGATTGGAAATTTTGAACCCAACATCAGATGGTACAAAGTGGCATATCACAAATGAATGAAATACTCTCCAATCCATAATCAAACAATGCTAAGATTATTTGAAGATCACAGTCAAATATAATTGGTAAAGCGACTTGCACATCCTTCTTCTTAAGACCAGAAAAGCTACTTTTTAGGCCAAACGTTCGAATGGTTGGTACTTGAAGGTAAAACTGTTTAGGTCAGGCGTTGGCTGGTCGCTTAGAAATAGAGGAAATATATATACAAAACAAAACATAAGCGCAAACCAACATTTCCTTTTGGTTTTCCTTCCAGATGTACCCCAAAGACAATTAAGCGAAATAAACTATCAAATACCTAAGGATAGAGTTTCTTTTTACCATTTCTAAACTATTATTTGGCAACAAAACAATCTCACACTATGAAACCTTCTGCAAGAGATACCAAGCACATAAAAATAACAATGAAGCAACTCAATGGTAGACAAAAGTTCCCCCTCACCGAGGCAGAAGCCAACATTAGGAAATCTCTGTCTTCTCAGTTAAACTCTCATCTAGAATTTACAATCAAAGCTCTAACCACTATGAAAACAGACAGCTCGAATGATATGTTAATTGATGCTAACATCACTCATCAAGCACTAAAAATTTTTGGTATTGTTACCCAATCAACAGGCTTTTAGTAATACCACACAATATCATTTTACTTATGCACAATATCACATTACTTACATTCAACATAAAAATTAAAAAATCTAAATTTTACACATTGTGATATTAATAGAATACAACGCGTGAATCATAAGTATTATCATTCTCATTTTTTTTAATTAATTTAGTTAACTGCAAAAATAATAATAATAATAATAAAAAAAAAAATTTAACAACAAGCCTCGAAATGCTGTGTGGATGCGAATTGAAACCCCTTTTGCCTAGCCATCTTGAAATTTTTGGGGGCAGCTCTAACCACAGCCGCAAATGCATAATCAAAATCAGACCGCTCTGAGGCTGCCACATGGCCTCTCTTTGATGAAGGTCCAAACCCTTCTGATGGACTACTCCATGGCCTCCACTTCTTCCTGGTGTTGCTGTCATACACTTTATCCTGGAAAAAAAAAGGATGATCAAAATAAAAACAGCGAAAACATAGAAAAGCAGAAACAAAAATACTTCTTTTTGCCTTGCCTGGTCTGAAGTTTGAACCTTTTTGTAAGTGATTAGTGATCTCAGCCACTTTCCAGAAACACCCTGAAAAGTTCGATTCTTTAAGAGAAGAAGAAACAGAAGGGTTTCAAAAAACAGTTTTTTGGCAAAAGAAAACTACTTGTACGAGTGGGAAAAAAAAAACGAAGATTTGGCAAGCAACCTGTGTTTTTAGAAAAGGGGATTTGTTCTTTAGTAACGGAAAAATTACAGTATAAGTTAAGAGAGGACGTGTTTCAAAAACTATTTTTGAAAACAGAACTTGATATAAAAAGCTCCAGTAGAGTAGAGTACTTGCACTGAAAGATCAGAGTAAGAGTTAAATTGAGATTGTTTGAGATAGCTGTATTTAGGAATGAGAAGTTAACAACAGAAGCTGGAGGAGATTGGCTGATTGACAGGGGAAGTACTACAGAATTTGACAACAAAAGCTGGAGACTGCAGTGTTTGTGATAAAGTATCAGAGTAGTTTTAGAAATGAGAAGTGTTTTGAAAAACTGTTTTCTGAAAACAGAATTTGACTGTAGAAGCTGGAGAGTGGCAAATTGTAGTAGTGGAGAGGGGAAGTGTTTCGAAAAATCAGAGTGCACAAACGAAGAGAAGTGTTAAAAAAAAAAAAAAATTAACAGAAACTGGAGAGTGTGTTGTTTGAGAAGGGGAGTGGAAAGAAGAAAGTTTTTGGGTAAAACAGAAGTGTTTTCTGGCAGTAAAAAGGGGCAGCAAAAGCTGAAGAGACCCTTGGATACAGAAGTGTAAATTTTGAAATTCGAATTTAATAATAATAATAATAATAATGATATATTTTTTTAAGTATATGATTTGACGTAATAATAGATAATTTGACCACCAAAGCTAAAGAAAACAACAAATGGAAGAAGAAACTGAAGCAATAATAATAAGCACAAGCCAAGCAGGGCCACACGGAAAGAAGCCCCAGCTCTGCCACAAAAAGATGAAGACTAAAAACAAGGAGCCAAAAGCTATGGAGAGAGACAAAAATATTGATCCAATCTTTTACTTCATCTAAAATAGACCTAAAAATTCATCATTTCAAGAGATAAAAATTATTATGTCTGAGAAATGGAAAACTATACAAGCGAAAGAATTATGGAAATCCCTAGTAATAAAAAAATCCTTAAAGAGATAGAAAATAATAAATAAATTTGATTTAAACAAGATTCCGTATTTAACAATGGTCAGTTGTCTCCCCCACAGTCTCAAATTCCATAACCATTTCAAAAACTCAAAAATCTCTTTTCCACAAGAAACTTCACCCACCTTGAGTTACATTCATTTTGTCGACCAGCCAACATTGCAAATTTCTCCTGAACTCTATCATGATGGGAACCATGATAGACCTTCAAGAAGAGATATTGTTGTTTTGTTGGTTTTCTTGTTGTATTGGCCTTTTTAACTTTATATAGATTATGTGATATCTTTCTTGCCAGAAGGGGGGAGCAATGATTGTTTCTGGGTTATTTTTCATAGGCCATTTCGTTCTTCTTGTTTATATATACACTAAAAAAAAAAATCAACATTGCAAATTTCTTCTTAAAATATTTATATATATAATTAACAAACATATACTGATTTCAGCTGGTTTGGGGGAGGTTTCGACTCTTGAAATTGCTCTCAATATGAGCTACAACCAGCTTTCTTTATGGCTATGCTGATTTGGGCAATAACGGGAGAAAGAAGTTCAAAAGGCAAAAGAGATGTGAGATTAGGCTTTGCGGGAAGAAAGGAGAAAGAAAGAGAGAGCAAGATCGGAATTAGTGAAGGAGAAGAGAGCAGTAGTACGTGCCGATTAAATTACCTTGTTGTCTTTGTACATTTAAGCCTAACAAACGAAATTGATTGATAGATGAGAAAATAAAATTTTCAAATTCCAATCATTTCATACAAGATAGGATGAGAAATATCCATTTAAATGGATCTTTCTTGATGTGTATACTAAAAAATGTAAAAAAAAAAAAAAAGACATTTTCACTGACAATTCTCAAAAGCACAACAACCTGTGTTGATTTGGCTCTTTTATTTTGTATTTGTTCGACACACATTAACATAATCTTATTAATCAGAGCCTAATTCCTTAGAATTAGAAAGATGAATTGGTTTAGTTAGTCCTAAGCATGCAAGTGTAGTAGGAGAGGAATTTAGTTTTTTAACAATGGCAATCCTCTGAGCCTGCTGCTGATTCTTCCAGGACTTTCATGGATTCTTCATCTTTGTTCATCTCATTTGCATGAGCTTTTGCCTCATCGATGGATTCATGAGTTAATACTACAGACTCTTCTGATTTGCTAGGCTCCTTGATTTCTATAACTTTAGGGGCGATATCTTCGTCAATATCAAATTTCTGCATATACCAACAAAAACCAGAACCATTAATATTAAAATTATCCTATTCGATTAGAAAGGAAATATCAAGTGCAATTTAATTACCTTGACATTCGTCAAGTCTATGTGATGATCCTCTAAGAAGCTGCAAAATTCCTTGAAATGTTCTTCTGTTGGACGATAATGACCACTTAATGGCCATATAGCCTGGAGGATGCCATTGTGCGCAACCAATCTCCCAGATGCCATTGTGGCAGCCCCAGCAAGAAAACTTGAGTGCTGAAAGAAGCCTTTCTTCTTCTCCCCAACATAAAAGTCCTTTGAGGTACCCAGCACAAAAATCCACTGAGAACTTTTGGGCGTATCCACCAAAACCCTAGATTGTTTGTAAACAAGCTTTCCCTTCTCCATAATCACTTCATATGCCTCCCTCTCTTTCTGCATTATCCCCATCATCAACAAAAACAGTTTAACTGAATTTTACCCTTTTAATGGTAATTAAACTAAGAGGTTGCCAATATATATAAAGTTTATAAGAGAGTATGTATGTATGTATGTATGGATGCATGGATGTGCTTACAGGTCCAAGATATTTGATGCATTGAAGCTGTAAATTAGCTCTTGAACACTTCTCAAGGCTGACGTCTTTGCCATCTCCAATGTCCAACCTTATTTTCACAACGTAAATAATGATATCTAAAAGAACTAAACGGTGAAATACTTAAAATTATAGGAAGTAATTTTCTTGTTTGATTACCAGTAGAAGAAAGGCTGATTGCTCTCACTTTGTCGCCAGACATCATAATAAGGGTAGAGATTGCCGCCATAACGATGCAGTGGATCAATCTGTAATGTTAACATATATAAATTAACGTTAATTAATAATGTAAGGTGAATGAAGATCATCAAAATATTATGTTAATCAATTGGAATTATATAATAAAATAGGGAATGTTTTGTTTGTGAACTCACAGCTTCAAGCCAGTGCAATAAAACTAATTTCTGAGCCTTCTCATCCTTGGATGAACCTTTTCCAATCTGCAAAATATTCAGCAGACAATATAATTTAACTGTAATTTTCTCAATAAGATATCTGTTCTATTCAAGACTTCTTTTGTGAATTCAAATTTGTAATCTATAATTAATTAATTTCTACCTTGGCTGCCCTAATGCTAGCCCTTTCCCATTTGGAAACAGCAGTTTCTGATGTATGCTCAGCTGTAAAGAATGACAGAGAACTTCGTCTGAGAGCTACACACTCCATTTGTTTCCACCTGCAACAACAAAAAATCCAAAACCAAACTCATAATAGTCAGCAATTTATCATTAGAATTAATCAGCATTAATTTTTCTATGAGATTATTAAAGAGAGAAACTAAATTAATTACAGACCATAGCGCCCCATTAATAACCACAGCAATATCAGTTTTAGCTTTGTCATCCCTAATGAGGGTGTCATTCTTGAAGGCTGAAACCTCAGTTGTTTGTAGCTTTAGTTTTGCGAGATTAATGGTTATGTTTTCTAGCGCAGGTAATTCATTAGCCAACTCTCTTTTCTTAAAGCTTATGATAGCTCTCATCTCTGTCTCCCTTTGATGATGCCGATCGCTTGGCTCCAAGTTGACAGGTTTCACACTATTTATCTGTTAAAGAAAAAGCATATATATTTTGCCACTTGGAATTTCGTTGGATGATGAGAAATAGAGAGAAGAAAACATGTATAATGATCAATACTAAGATCAATATTTTTATTAATCTTTGCTCTTAGAATGCACATAGAATAAGAGTATTCTCACTTTTTTTTTTATTATATTGATAAGATCAATGTATATCCTCGTTTTTTAGTATACAATCGGATACTTAAATGATTTGTTATTATATAATTGAATATTATTTTATTCTTATTTTAAAATCATCAATGACACATTATTTATCATTTAAATATCAGACTGGATTATCAAAACTGAGCTCACATAATTATATATATATATATATATATATATATATATATATATATATATATATTACACAAATGAATTATATAAATTTTCTAACCTGCTATATGCGGAATCAATCGATTCAATGAAAATTATTATACCTCGAAGCTCTTCTGTAGTATGCTTGAGAAATGAAGTTAGCTAGCTAGTTTTCAACACCCTTTCTGCACCAATATCTTTATCTATATATACTACAAACCACATAACCTCGAAGAGACTTTTATCTAGGAAGGTTTAATTTTCTGTGTAATTTTCACCGTCAAATACGCAAGACGGCAAGTTCTTACTAATTTTGTAGAAAACCCTAAACCCATTGTGACTTTGCCCCTTGAATTCAGCTGTTTGAACGGAGAAAAGAAATCAGACTGACCCTGAAAATACCTCGAAGCCGCATGCATGTAAGCATGAGAGTTTGAGAACTTTTAACGGTTCAAAGTTTCACACATTTTATTATTAATTATATGAGGAAAAAAGGAAAAGGGGTTTGATTAAAAGGTTTGATTTAATTAATTAATCAATAACATATTAATATATTGATTTGGAAGAGAAAAAGGAGGAAAGTTTGACACAAACTTCACGAATACGAGAAAACAAAAGTAAAATGTCTTGACCTCAAGAGGTATTGACACAAACTTGACCCCAATCTAGTATAAAAATAAATAAATAAATAACCAACAAGGACTAGGTCAGCTTTTCTGAAACCTACGAAAGATTATTGCAAATACACTGGAGTTAAAAAGAAAAGCTTATTATACTCTTTGTATTACAGATCCACCAAATTATTGACTGTAGTGTACTTCAGATTACAAAGGCAACTGTGTCACAATCAATCTCGTTTCAAAACTTTGACATGGGCGACGTGAATTAGGTATTATTAGTAGTATGAAGAGTTCAATGAAAATTTAGGTCAACAAAAGGATTCAATCTTGATCCCTTACCAAAGACTTCAAATGCCAAAATCAAGGGTACATGTGTGGCAGATTAATTCTCTTTGATAGATTGCGAAAAAGGTGATGCCCATTTTTCACCTTTTTTTTTTTTTGCCGGATTGACAAGTTTTCACCCATGAATTTTAAAAATAATATTTCTCAATTTTTTTTGGAGTTTATCCAAAATTTTCTATTATATTATGTAATAACACATATAAATATATATTTATTTATATAATCAAAATAAGTCTATATAGTATTATTTTTAGCTATACAATAAAACTATACATATTTACTTTAAGTATATAAATAAATACATATTTATATGTGTTATCTTTTGATTAGGTGATTTTAAATTAAAGATAAAGTAATTTTCAATCATGTGATGACATATATAAATATGTATCTATTTGTATACTCAAAATGAGTACAAATAATATTACTCTTAACTATAAGGAAACATTTGGTTTAATTAATGTTTTATTACTAAAAATTACAAAAATTGTCTTAAAGATAGATTATTTAAAAGAGTATTGGGTATAAGTTATTACTATATTTGATAAAATTTAATAGATATAAATAATTATTATATTTGATTAGAGATAATTAAAAAATATTAAGATATTATTTTACTTAAATACCCTTAATATAATTATTCTAAAATATTTTTCATGTTATTTATTATATTAAATAAATATAAAATTATTTTGTCTTAAAAAATTAATAAATTATAATAAAATCAAAATTATCTGGATAATTTTTTATATCTAAGATAAAGATAGTAATCAAATTATCGCTTATATTATATATTATATCATTATTAGTAATAAAATATTATCAAAATTTTTTATTACTTGTCTACCTATTATTTCATAATTAATAATAAAAAATTATTAAAAAAATTTATTAATATAAATAATAAAAAATATAATTTTAGAGTGATATTTTCACCACTATAAACAAACGCCTCTAAAGGGTTTTAAGATAATTTTAAAAAGATAAAACTAAAAAAAAAATTATTTAATCTCATTCATCATTTTTCCTTCCTTTCTTCCTTTGTTTCCTCTTCTTCTTTCTTTTCGGTGAGTTTTCTTCTTCTTCTTCTTTTTTCTTTCTTTCTTCCATTTTTCTTTCTTTCTTCTTCCGATTTTTCTTTCTCTCCCCCTCTCCTTCCTCGGAACCACCCTATTAACCCCCTCCTATACTTGACGTCGCCTCCTGGACATCTTGTTCAATTTTGACTAGTCCTTAACGTGAATGTCATCATTTTCCAACTCTCTCTATCTCTCCCTCTATTTCTCGTAATCAGTTCAACTCTCCCTTGATCAACGCAATTAGTAAAAAACATGGGCATAGACAAAATGATTCCGTTCAAAATATTCCATCTCGAATCAGCTAGCTGTCACCTCAATCTAATTTAACATTCCCCAAACTCGATGTCTCTCATTCTCCTTCGACCGAACCTCCATTTCCATTATTTTCTTTGTCCCTTTTTTTCGACTTGAATCAATTGATTTGTGTTAGTTGATTATGACTTAGATATTTTTTCTGTATTCAAATTTTATAATCCCTTTTTTCACAAATATATTTTTTACTATTTATAATCTTATAACCATATAATTCTTGTACTAGTTTTTTTCATTTCCATGTTTACTAACTTAAGGGATCAGGGGTTGAAGGTGTTAGAGAATTTTTTGTTTCTTTCATTTTGGGAAAATCAAAAATTCAAAGTTCTCTGTTTTTTCTTTCATTTTCTACTTATTATACAAATTCAGGATTTGTTTCTTACGGGGCGTGAATTATAAGTATTACATGACAAAAAATAATCAAATTCTTATAATGAAAATTATAAATTTATGTACTTTTACTATATGAATTGGCACCATTTATAAGAAAGAGAATGTTAATTAAACATCGAAAACAACTAGAAAAACTCATAGAAGAGACGATGTTATTGGAAGGAAAACAAAGCTAACAATAAATGTGAAATTATTTTTCATAATAACAATCAATTTTATAATCATCATGTAAATTTTTATACCATTTTTTTAATAAGATAAAATGTTATGTTGTATATTTTATTAATAATAGGTTGAGGTAATTTGATAAAGAAATTAAAATGATGAAAACACATTAAAAAGTGAAAATAATAGATAATTTTGAGTCAAATTGGATCCGATCGGGTTAACTCGAATATTAAATAGTTGAGTTAAAGTTAAAAAATTTCAATATGATTTTAATTCAGATTTAGTTAGAATTGAAGGCTTTTGACACAAAATTCAAACTAACATGACCTAATAACACAAATTGTCAGTTCCAATCATCTACTAATTTTCTTTCAATATTTTTAAATTTTACCAAAATAACAAAGACCAAATGACTATTTCCCACCAATGTTTGATGAAACAACAAATTTTAATTCTTTAAATTTCAAAAAGTTAAATTTTCACTCGTTCTCTACTTATATTAGTGAATCTGTTAAATATTTTTTTGAAATAACCATATTTCCCTTCTATTGAAATTATAAAATCGTCATTGCCACCTAATATGACTATCAAGTTACCAAAATATCCTTACTAATTTAAAATTTTATCACTTAAACTCCTAAAAAAAATTAAAACTCTGAGCAATTTTAATTAAAATATTATATTTTGATTTATTTTTTGTAGAGGCATGCAAAAAAACCAAACCAAAGCCGAAACCTCATACACTTGGCTTTTGGTTCCGATTCTAACCTAGAACCAATCTACTATAAGAAAGTTCTGATTCCAATTTTATGAACCCAGTCAGTTCTAGTTCCACCTTAGGAAAAATCCAAAACCAATCACAAAGTAGAATCTCTATGAATTGCGAATCTTAAATCATAATAGATCAAATGAAAAATCTAATTCATGTATTTGGATTCAGAAAAAAATACAAATACAAAAGCAGTGTGTAATGAAAATCAAGATATAAGAAGCATATCTACTCTGCTTTTTTTTAATCTACTTAAATTTCTTGGCTGGCTCAGCCAGTTCATCCATCCAATTCCATTTCTCTTCAAACTATAGATAGCTACCATCTCATTCCTAACTTAACTCTCTCATCAACCAATCTCATATTTTCTGTGTTTTTAATTATAAGAACCCAATAGATAAGGGAGAAGTACCTTCCATGAGTTAGATCAAGCTAATTTTATTTTTGAGATATTGAATTTTTTGCCCTAAAATGGACTCATTTATACATTTATACTATATTTTTTATCGTTTAAACATTTTTACCATTTTATGTATTAGAATACCTAAACTGTTCTTGTCTTTAACTTTATAAAAATTTATCTTTATAATTTCATGTAAAATATAATTTATTATTGTTTAATATTATAATTTCATATTGTTATATTGTTTCAGATGAAAAAAGGAGGTCGTCGATATGGGAGATGGTGGCCGGAAGGATGAAGAAAAAATTTGGAGAGGGAATATGACTTTTTAAAGTTAAAAAACTTTAGATAAAGATGAAATTATTAGTTTTTAAAATTTGAAAAGAAAAATATAATAAATTTTATATTTTTGTAATATTATTAATAAAATAATGATATTTTCTCTATTTTTAATAAAAATTTTAATAATAATTACTCATAAATAAAACTTTAAATTTTTTAAACTCGGTGAATATGATTTTAAGAATATCTGCCCAACTTATGAGACAGATAAATTTGTGAGATAGAGGAAGCCAAATCATGGAGCTAGCATGGTACCACATTTGTTCACAGGAAAGTGATAAATTACGCCAAAATTTAAGGAGGAATCTACCATCAAGTACTAAAATTCTTCTTGGCTGGAGCCGGACATAAACACAGTCTAGCTGACTTTTGTAAACATATTCCTTTCTGTAATTTTTCCTACATTTGTTCTGTTGTTGCCCAGCACAGAATTTACTTGCAGAAGAAATCAATGCTCTGGATTTATTGTTCCGGTCACGTTATTTAAATTTAAAGAGGTAAAAAAATTTTAGTATTTTAAATTATAGAATTTGAAATATAATACAGGTTCTGGGTAGGTTTCATTTTCTGTGGGGTCAATTTTAGGTAAAAACTAATTTTATAGGTTCTAGATTTCGGTTCTTATTTTTAAGAGCCAATCAATTCTGGTTTTGGTTACATAAATTTTCATAGGATACTCAAACTTATTCATCCTTAATTTTTTGTTATTGTAACTTTTAATTTTTGAAACTATTAATGGTATATTAAAAAATTTTAAATTTTTAAAATACCCCTACACATTTTTGAATTTCCAAAACCCCCTAATATATTTTAAAAACTGTATTTTTTCCTTAAAGTTTTGAAAAGAAAATTTTTCTTAAAAACAGGAAAAGGAGAAAATTGAGAGAAAAAAAGAAAAATCTTTAGCATAATTCACTAATATAAATAAATGACCAATGAAAATTTGGTTTTTTAAAACTTAGTGGGTAAGAATTATTATCACAACAAACCTTGGCAGGGGAAAGTCTTTGGGCCAATAAGAAATGTAAATTGCCTGCATTGAATGCCTAAGTTGGAAGACCAACAAAATACGTTTGGTCAGCATCTCAATATTTCAACTAAGAATTTGCTTACTCAATAAAAATGAAGACAAAATTCCATAATTCCCATTAAAAAAACATGCATCATTTTGAAAAAGAAGAAAATTTACAAAACAATATGGCTTTTTTTTCTAACCCAAAAAGAAGAATTGAAGTCAAGAATTAGACTTGTACTCACTCGAAATTCTATGATCTCATTACTCCAAAAAAAGCATGAAACGTGTAGGTATATCTTTTCTTGCTCATTTGGGGCTAGGCATGAATAATTTAGATTAATTCAAAGCATAGATTGGCCAATTTGGAAATCTTTATTTTAAAGTAGTATGTTATTTTGGAACCAGACCAAAGATAGTACACATCTTTGTAAATGGGACATATGATCAAAGATTGTTACTCACTCTATTATTCCTTAAATCTTTTTGATTAAAATAGTGACATATTTTATCTATTTTCTAAAGAATAGTATTATGTTTATAATTTTATATATAAATAATAATGTGTTATTACGTGATTAAATAGATAAAATAGTATTTAATCATGTAATAACGTATTATTGTTTTTATATATAATTTTATTGTTTATTGATTGATCAAGTTTTGACGAGTCTCCGCACATATTTTATTGGGTTCAAAATTTTCGGCCTTCTCAGAAGCCCCACTGTGCTTCCTCCTCCTTCATGAAACAAAATTTTCTTGAAGAAACTTCAGCGGCAGAACAAAAACCAGCCTATCATTCGTACACTTCAGGTCCACGTATACTTCCTTTGTGTTTCATTTTAAGCTCTAAAGTTAGCTCCTTCTGAGATATTGATCATTTTAACTCCGAACAAGACTGTTTTTTTTCCCCCTAGTTGTTTCTTGCACCATGATCCCCATTCAAAAAATCTTTTTAGTGGGTATTTTTCATATTATTCTGATTCGTTTGCTCTGAATTTTGTTGAGGTATTGAAAATGCAATCTTAGTGAAGACAAAAGTCAAAATTCCCATCTTCTGATCGATGAAAATGTGAAAGAAAAATTGCAAAATCACCAAACATATTAGAAAGAGCCAAGGAAGAGACTAAAGCTATATAAGTCAACATGATAAATAACCACGCCACACCAAGGAAACTCATGGGATAAGTGATGTGTGATGACATTGATGAGAAGTCCAGGGGTGTCTCAAAGCGTCAGAGAGAGATTGAGGCCCTCTTTGAAGTGGTTCATCCTAAGAAATGATCTAGTAGTCATGAGTCTTCTTCAATGTAAGTCACAGATTATGTGGCTTCTGTATTCTTGATGATGCTTCATTTATCCGATGTGCATCTTTGATGAAAATGTAATCTAGATTATGTTTCAATTGTTCCCTTTAAGAATTTACTGTATAATGCTCTTTGTTTATATGTGCTACTTTCCTTACTGCATCGAATCCTGAATTTAAAATTTATCGATAATATATCAAATTCATAACTTTTATTTATTTAATGTAGTAACTTGTACTATTAATTACTGAAACCAAATTTTCACTTATTTAAGTTGATAGTTGAAGAGTTTCTCAAATAATAATAATAAAAAAATTATTAATATCTTGAATGGAATCAATCTAGTAGTTTGCCAGACGTTGGCTTTGTTATTTACTTGCGTAAGCGTGACTAGCTTGCCAAGTCAACTATTCTATTCGAGCTGCCTTCCATTTCCAATTTCTAATGTCCTTGATTGATGCAAATAACTATTTTGTCATGAGATAGCTTGCAATCTTGCTTAGAGCCACTACATAAGCTTAGATTCCTTTTAAACTACCTCCATTCTTATCATTCCCTTTTTCCCATTCAAGTTTTAATCTAATTTCAAAAATATATATATGACAATTCAAAAACTCAAACATCCGTCCATCCTTAAATTTATGTTAAAATTGTCATTAAATATAAGGATAAACTTATCATTTTAATAATAATATTAAAAAATATATAATTTTATCTCATTTTCTCTCCCTTTTCCCTTCTCCCTTCAAAATCCATTGGTTTTCTTGTCTCCGCTGATGGCCACCATCTTCGTCCTCCCTTTTCCCTCTGTCACCGTCGACGCTTCTAATGACAGGTGAAGAAGCTTTAGCTGATGATGAATCGAAGAAGCTCCAGATCCATCTTATTTCTATAGAATCAACCGCAGTCCATCGTGTTTTTGTCATCTTCTATCATTGGCTTGCCCATTGTTTCAATCTTCTAGATGTGGTCGTCAATTTCAACCGATGAAGTTGAATCAACAGCCTTGTCAATTCTATGGACGAAGACGATTCTTCGTTGTCCAGATGAAGATGAGTCTAAAAGAAGAGAAAGAGATAGTCGGATGATGTTGATTGTCAGAGAGGGAGCGGTTTCATTGAAAAATCAAAACCCTAGGGGGAAAAGTGAATTTTTTAAACCTTAATTCTAGAAAAATTTTGTTAGTTTTTCAAACCAAAAGGGGGAATAAAATATAATTTTAATTATTTTAAAAATACTAATAAAATAACAATTTTACCCTTAATCTTAATAGAATAATAGACTAAACTTTGGATGAATATTTAAGCTTTTAAATCATCACAGATATATATTTGTCTTTTCATCAAAACTTAAGCCTTTGGCCTTACAAAATAGCTAAAGGGGAACTACACCAATCATTCTGAATCCATATCTGTCAAATTTCATTCAAGCATGTTGGCGTTTTTCAAAGGAGTTTATTGGTGTGGAATTCTTTCATAAATTCCTAAAGCAAGTGATGTTTATTAAACTTTTATGACTTGCTTTAGCATTCACTGACATGGAAAAAAGAATATATATAATAGCAGATCTGCCTCAAGTGCCCTTGGTTTATCCAATCCAACTGTTATTGTAAATCTGCATGCACAAAGTGGTGCTTGGATGAAGAATGTCTTTCAATAAGCCAAAATGCTCAAAGTGCATATTCTGTTTTGTCCTACACTTCTGTAATAACTAAGTAATGAAGCACTGATCACTCTCTTTCTCTTTTCAGTTTCAAGAAATGACTGACTGAGATGTCATATCACAGTGCAGAAACAGTACATTGAATGATCAAATCATTCTACCTGGCACAATTATCAATGAAAAATTTGCAGAACAAAAACCAGTATATTTTCAAACTTGTCATCCCCATCTTCCAAAAACTCCTAAATTTGCCAGTCAGAGACAGACTAACTGAATGGCGCCATCAAATTTCCTGATTTCATCCTTTGCTTCCATGCTTCACTTTCTTGGCTCACACCTAAAAATGTGTAAGTAATAGAATGATTCTCTTAGCTTCTTCATTTTTTAAACCTGCAGCCAGTTTATGATGCAACCTGATAATCAAAAGGAGTGACTAGTTATTAAGGATGCACAATCTGGACCACATTTTTAATGGTTATCTTGTTTGATTTCCAAACGAGTGGATGAGATTTGATAACCAAGCTTAGAGTGTTCCTCACTTAGCAACCTGCAGAAGCTGCTTATGGATGTTATTCCCTTCTTGAATAAAACAAAGGCCAAAGGACTAATTCGAATTCGCACCCAAGGTATAATGAAATTCCGAAATCTCATTTTGTAATTTTTTAAAATTTAAATATCCACTTATAAACTAAAATTTGTTAAAATTTTTAGTTAAATAAAAAATAATGTCGTTATTTAATAATATTATTTAAAAAATAAAGGTTTATATCATTTTATTCTCTTAATTTAGAAAACTAACAATTTTTCTCTAAAATTAAGTTTTGAAAAGTCACATTCTCTCCCCTGTCTAGTAGGGATGGCAACGGGAAGGGGCGGGGAAGGGATCTCAATCCCCGTCCCCATAAAGGATATCAATCATCGTCTCCTCTACGAGGATGAAAATGATTTTCCGTCCCCTCTCCACAAAGAAAAAAACCCCTCCTCATCCCCTCCCCATCCCTGCGGGGAAAAATCCCCTTCCCGTAGCCAAAAAAAAAATCATTTTTTTTACCTTCTAAACACAATATAAATATATTAAATAATATAATTAAATAAAATTAACATTAATCCATTATTTCAAATATCACAAATATAAAAGGATGGAAATGGGGGCGGGGAGGGGACACATGTATCCCCATCCCCGGCCCGTCCCCGATTATAGGGATTTTTTTCATCCCCCTCCCCGTCCCCTTCCCCGTTTCTATCGGAGAATCCTCTTCCCGCTAGGGTCGGGAAGAGTCAGAGCCCCTAACGTCAGACCCAAATTGTCATCCCTACTACCTAAAGTTTCAAATTTCGCTAGTGAATTTTCAATGAAAGACTACCAATCTCTCTCTCTCCCAATGACTTCTCTCTCTCCGACATTTTCCCTCTAACTAACGACATCTGAATTATGTCATAGATTGGACAAAAAAGTGCTAGAGGGAGAGAAGTCACAAAAAAGGAGAGAGATCAATCATCGTTCACTGAAAATTTGTCAATGAAGTTTGAAACCCTAGATAAAAAGAAAATATTACTTTTTAAAATTTAATTTTTTTTTAGAGAAATTATTGACTTTCTAAATTAAATGGGTAAAATAATATAAACTTTTATTAATATTATTATTAAATAATAATTTTATTTTGATTTTAATTAAAAATTTTAATAAATTTTATCTGGTGGATAAATATTTTGAGTTTTAAAAATTAAAAAGAGGGGGAAGGGCCAAAAAGTCTTTTGGCCTAGAATAAATGGAAAGCCTGCTATGGAGTTTTTCTTCCTTTTAAGCAATGAAACTAACAGAGGAAAAAAAAAAGATGCACTGCAGTCTAGGCAAGATTTCTTCATATATTAGTGGTGTTGCAGGTTTTGCAAACCCCAAAAAGGATGCTGTCATTAAGCCTAAAGGACCACCACATTCAGTAGGATAATACATTGACTTGAGATAGAGAGAAAGCTGAGAAGAGAAAGAAGACTCGTGTTTAGGGGAGAAAACAGATATGCATGAGGTGATCTCTTAGGGATTTTATCTATTTGACAAGATAACTTGAATGTCTTGTCTTGAAATCCAAGAAACATTTAGAGGTTCTGGGCTAGTTTTTGGGAAAAGAGACTCCGGTTGTGTTTTTTTTTTTTTTTTCAATTTTTACTTCTTAGATTTGATCTAACAATCATGCATGGCGGTATATAACTCACCAAGAGAGTGTGTTTGTGTGTGCTTCAACTTTCAAGTTCTCTCAATCTCCTCTCTCTCTCTGCCATCATCAGTAGAAAAATTACCATCATCATCATATCATATCTTGAAGTTTTGAGGAAATGAAGGGAAGATTATTTTTTAGTTTTATATTACTAACTTCTCAAATGGTGATCTGGGTTTCTGCTAGCAGCAGGCCTCTTGCACCTAGTGATGCTCTTGCTGCAGCTGCTCATCAACCAGGTTAGCTTCTTATACCCCAAAACTTCAACACTTTGTCCTCTCCTCCAAAAGGGTTATTTGTTTGGCTTTAACTTGAAAACTTCTCCATGAAAAGAAAATTTTCGTTTTCTTACTTTGAATGCTTGATCAATCACAGGCCAGAGTCCACTCAACTCTGATACAAAGATGAACTCAGAAGAGGTTTATTAGTTTACATATCCCTTCTCTTCATCTCTCCATTTGTGCCATTAATTACACCTTGCTAACAGCAAAAGTACTCACTCATTCAATCTTTAATTGAAAGGGCACCAAGACCACAAATGAAGAAGCATATTCTGGAATCGGGTCTAGTCCTCCAAGCTGTGAACACAAGTGTTACGGTTGCATTCCGTGTGAGGCTGTTCAAGTTCCCACCACCACTCACCACAAGAAATCCCATTTGGGGATTCTGTATGCAAATTATGAACCTGAGGGCTGGAAATGCAAGTGTGGTCCTTCCTTCTACGGCCCTTAGGTTTTGCCATCACATGTAATATTTTCCTCAAAATGCATCTTCCTCTTATTGTCATCTCATTGTACAATGCATCAACTTTGGAATAAATTAGCTCTCTGAAGTTTTCTTTTCTAAAGATCATAATGTCACTTAATTGAATATAAGATTTTGTTTGCAAGGCCCAAAAATATCATAAAGACAAGCTTATAAATTACACAGACAGTAGTTTCTCGTTTCCGGGGAAGGTCTGGCTGAGCGGGATTCCTTCTGTTGTATAAATTAATGTCTTTAAAGAGAAATACTATGTTAATACACTTTTACTACATAATTTACCTACACAAATGATACATCATTATATGGGTGAATGTTATTTTATTATTAATTCAAAATTATTCAATCACATGATAGTATATCATATATGTACTTAAATTGTATACCAAAAGTGTGTACACATAGTTTTATTAATATTTAAAATATATGTTTTAGTAGCAATAAAACTATCTGCATAATTTTTATGCACAAACAATGACGTGTCATAATATAAGTGGGTGTTATTTTATCTTTAATTTTCAACTGTCTAATCATATGATGATATATTATTATTTGTGTACATAGGACTACTCTCTTAGTAACTTATGCATATCAATGAGTATATTTTTTATTTAAATAAAACTATACATACAAATAAATAGTGTAAACTTTTATGTATAACCCAATGAGATAATTTATGATTAAATGATATAATTGTTTATTCTTTTTTTCTCATTTTAAAATTATTCATTCAGATTTTATTATATCAAATTATACATAAAACTTTATATAATTTATTTGTACACGAAATATTACTATTTAGTAGCCGCAAAAATATAAGTTGATTGATGTATGTAAATATATATTCATGACAAAAGTGATTGATAGATAGCCTATAGACATGGATCAATTGACTTGACTTTCATCCCATAATTTTGGTGAGTGTGATGGTCACCTGTGGAGAGTGTAATGGTCTGAGAAGAAGACTCAAAAGGAATTATGATTAGTGGTGAACCATGTCAGGATATGATGTTTTTACTATCCCAGTTTTCTAAACAATCAACAAAAACATTGGCGGTTGCTTCCATCCTTTTAACTGAGGCTTTTGTTTTGTGTTCACTGACAATAAACCAGAGTTTCATTCCTCTGAGAAAACAAGGCATGGAAGGGAGTTTGAACCATAAAAAGGGCCAAAAGACTTATTCCCACCCATGGGTTGATGAAAACCCCATCTTTTAACTATTAACTTTTAAAATCATAAATATTTGTTCTACTATTAAAATTTATTATTAAAATTAAGATAAAAATATTATTTAACTAAAAATATTAAAAAAATAAAAAATTTACCATATTTTCTTTATCCTTAATTTAAAAATTTTACAATTTTTTTCTATCCAAAGTTTGAAAAATAATGATAAATTTCACTAGAAATGATAACAGTTTTAAAACACTTTATGAAAATGGTTATTTTTCAAACTTTGAGTAGATAAAAATTGTTAGATTATCAAACTAAAGAGGGAAATGTGTAAATTTTTTTATGTTTTTAATATTTTTAGTTAAATAATATTTTTACCTTTAATTTTAACAAAATAATAGATATTAGAGCTTTTAAAAGTCAAGGAACAAGTGACAAGATTTTCATCAAATAAGTCTTTTGGCCCATAAAAAATGATTGAGGTGGGCTTCTCATTTTGAGTGCCTAACATGTCAGAACTTACATAATATGACCTTTGAACTAGGGGTGGATTTGAAGCGAGTTTGTTCAAGCATGAAACAAGCTTTGCTCGAATGAGCCTGAGCCTGAGCTTGCCTTGAACAAGCCCGAGCCTGAATTTTAAAACCAAAATGAATACGACCCTGAATAAGAACACCGGTTAAGCGAGCTGAACACTCAAATAAAAAAACATTTAACTTAGAACAAACGACACCGTTTGCTCTTTGAAATACGAGCCCAAAGCGAACCCGAGCCCGAACACATGAACCCAAGCTAAGTGCGAGTTGAGCCTGAACACAAAAATTATGAAACGAGCCAAACACGAACATGTGTTTAGCGAGCTCGGCAAGCTCGAGCCCGAGCTTGGGCTCACTGAAAACGAGCCGAAAACGAGTTGGGCCCTGTTTGGGCTCGACTCGGCTTGTATCCAGCCTTACTTTTAACACTTACAGATGACAATTAACAACTAAAACAGAAACAAACCAATTCCCTGAGACTTCAGTCTTTTGTAAATTTCGCTAGCCTGGAAATCGAAATGTTTAGATATATTATCATATGCAGCTGTGATTGCTATGTTTCAGAACAATGTTGTTGTCTTTAAGTTTGTCCAAGACCTGCACTTGGTGGTGGTGGTGGTGGTGGTGGCGGAGGAGGAGCACTCCTGGTAATGCAATTGTCTGCCTATTTGCAGCTTAATTGTAAGTTAATTTTTGTCATCATTTGGCCAAATCAAATCCTTGAAATTAATCATTGGTGGAAGCCACTAATAGGTTGGAGTCGGCCAATTAAATACTGGTTGTTGGTATCTTTCATTTTCTAACTCGAATTAAACCGTTTTCATTTGAATCAAACTCAAACCACTTTTAATGTTAGCTCGACAAATTTGAATCTCGTTATTTTTATTCGAGTCAAATTCAAACAAAAGAGTATTTGACCTTAGCTCACTCTGTATCCACCCTTATATGTCCCCCTTTCCAAGCTAGCTATTGTGATCTCATTCACAAAAATAAATTGTATTGATATTATTTAATAATGCAAAAAATAAATGAGAATTATAATATTGCAAGCATTTCTTTAAAAGGTGAAATTTTTATTGAACATGAATTGGATGGATGAAAGTAAACGCAATAATAATATAACTACTAATTTAGCTATAAATAAGAATCTTAATTAATTACAAATTCTAAAAAATTAAGACTTTATAAAATAATTTTAATATATTTTAATTTTAACTAAAATTGAGTTACCCTATAACAAAATAATCTTTAAAATTCTTAATTATATTTATCAATACAAAATAGTTTCTTAACAATTTTAATTAAATATTAAATTCTAAACATAATATAAAACCAATTTAAAATTAAAAACTCACACACACACACACACACACACACACACACACACGTATACTATCTTAACATGTCTGGTGACAAGGTATTCCACCATGGCACTTGCCACATCATCATGCTCCCACATCTCGGTTGCTTTCTTGTGTATTGGGTTTATTTCACAATTTTTGTCCAACCACTACCTTGCCCCCCTTTTCAAGTTTTTATGCATTTTGTATCTTTTTCTATCCAATGTCTCTCTTGCATTATATCTTTCTTTGATATCTTTTTTGTTCATGTCTTAGTCTTTGTTTTCCCATAATGGATTGAAAATCTTGATCTCCCTCCAAGGAAAATAATTATAAAGAAAATCCAACACTTGTAGCTAGAGTTGAATTCGAATCGAGCTGAGTTCAACTTGGTTTATATATAGTTGTGCTCAAGCTTGTCAAGCTCATGAAAACCAAGCTTGAATTCGGTTCGACTCATTTTTCATTATTAAAACAACGTCATTTTAATATATATTAGTCAAAACGACGTCGTTTTATATCAAAATTTTTAATTGAAAATTTTGACGAGTAACTCAAACTCGACCAAACTCGTATAGGACTAACTCGTTTTGGACTCGTTCGAATCGAATTCAAATGAACTTAGTTCGAATCTAGCCCTACTTGTAGCAAGTCCGTAGTGAGAGTGAGTTTACTAATCTCATAACATCAAACAAGAAGCAGAAAAAACAGTAGATGAATAAAAAAAAATATTCTAGCGAAAATAATCAACTAAAATTCAAAATCATCCAAAAAAAACAGTTTATGATTTGGAACCGTTTTAAAACCACTTAAATTATAAACATTTTATAGTTTTTTTTAACCCAATCGAAACAATTAATCGTACACGGTTTAATCCAACTTAATAGGTCAAATCATTTTTTGCACACCCAAAAAAATCTCATTAATGAGCTAGGGCTTTCATTGTTAAAGGCATATAGTTGGAGAGAATAAAGATCAAATTGAAGATAGATGATAGATGATGATGACATTGGTAACCATCGAGCAAAATGATTTTTATGTTTTTTATGTAACAATTTTTATTAAAGAAAATAAATTAGAGATGAGCAAATAAACTTGGAAGATGATACATGTTCTTTTATCCAAGTTTGTGTAAGACATAGTCATTTGGCCTAAAGGAAAATACCCATTTTAGGTCTCCGATATGTACTTTATTGATCATATTATTATTACTCAGTGTATCGATAAAATAGATGAAAATAATGATAATTAAATTTTATATTATATCATATATTAAAAATTTATTTTTATGTATTGTGCATTAAATATCATATTGTATTATATAATATAACTTTTAAAAAATAAATAATTAATAAAATAATAAAAAACATAATAATATATAATTATTTTAAAAAATATTATAAACATTTTTAAAATTTTAAAATTATATATATCTCTCTATTATATTATCATTTTCTCTCATATTAATAATAAGTATTATATATATATTTTTAATATGATATATTTTATAATAAGTATATTTTTTATTTATATTATATTATATACAGTAAAATAATGATAAATAAAAATAATAGCAATATGTGTCGGTCATACAGAATCAGAATGTCTCTGCGTGTACATATGGTTGGTGTAAAACCAACATGGGGCTGTGGACAAATTCAAAAGACTGAAAATAAAAAGTCAACAAATCAGACGGTGCTAGAGACGCGTTGTTTTGATCTAAAGATTCCTAGTCAATTCAAAGTGGGCCACCGCTACTCGCTGTTATCCATTTCTGATTGACTGGCCTGTCCCACAAGATTGGAATATACAAAAATAATATTATAATAAAAAATATATATAAAATTTTAAATTTTTATAAATATTTATGATATTTTTAAAATAATAATATATTAATTAGATTTTTATATTATTTTATTTTTTAAAAATTTTATCATATGATATAATATAATATATGATATATAATATAAAAAATTAAATTTTTTATATATGATACAATATAAAATTTAATTATTATGATGATTATAGGTTATTATTATAAAAAAATAAAAAATATATTAAAATTATCGTTGAAAAAGGTTTTTTAAAATAAATTATTTGGATGATTTATTTACTTAATATTTCTCCTTTTTGGTAAAAGGCACTAAATTAAAGCCTCAAATCGTGGCGGCACATTTGCATGAAATTTCCAAAATGAAGTACAGCGCACGTGCAAGTCGGCAAAGACACTCCTATGGAGTTTGCACATAAAAGCAGATATAATTACGTGCATAAATAATATTTATAATTTTATATATAAATAATAATATAAAATTATATAATTAAATAATATCTTATTTTTTATTTTTAATTATTTAATTATATAATAATATATTATTATATATATTATTTATGTATATAATACTGTTGAAAAAAAATTAAAATTTGTGACAGCCAATCCAATCCATTGTGTAGTATAAAGATAATTAATAAGTGAATTTAGAACATGGTAGACCAGGCCACAGTTCGTGAACCGTCAGTTTCGATTCGAAACTATCGGTTCACGGTTCGAAAACATAAGGACCCTGAACTGAAACCGTAATAGGACTGTTCATCCACGGTTCGGAACCGACAGTTCCAGTTCATAGCCCTGGTTCGGAACCGATGATTTCGATTCGAAACCGATATTGAACCGTCAATTTTAATACATGATCTTGATTTAATTTTTAAATTATTAATTACAATAATTAAAAATTAAAAAAAAAAAACTTAGACTTAATTTTTCAATTCAGCTTCCTACGTATCTTCTTAGGGTCTATAACTTGATTTTCATTCACATTTGATATATATAAATATTGACCAAATATCTTATTACTAGAAGAATTTTCACTACTTATCATTTTTTGATAATAAATAAAATTAATTATATAAATAAATTATTTGATTAATTATAAAAGATAATAAAAAAGTAAATAAAATTAATTATATAATTAATTATGAAAGATAATACAAAAATAATAAATAAAATTAATTATAGAAATAAATTCTATAATTAATTATGAATTGTATAATAAAAATAGAAATTAGAATTAATAAAAAATTAAGAAAGAATTTAATTAAATTTAAGAGAATTTGATTGAATTGAAAGATTGAGAGAGTATTAAGAGTTGAAAGAATGAGAATGAGAGTTTGAAGGATTGAGAATGAGAGTAGTAGTGCGATTGAAATTTAAGAGAATAAAATTTGAATTGGTAAATATATAGAAAAAAAAAATTGAAAAAATTAAAAAATAGGGGGGTAAAATAATTTAAGAAATTGCAGGGGACCTATGAAAAATTTGCAGGGGACTTGGTCCCTGCAATTTCGCTGAAAATTGCAGGGGACCGGTCCCCTGCAAGTTTTCTTCAAACTTCAGCAAGCCAACGGTCCAAGGGGACCGTTGGCTGGTTAAATAAAATTAAAAAAAATTCAAAAAATTTAAAAAAAATTCAAATTTTTTTCGTCTCAGTACAGTAAACTACCGGTTTATAAACCGGTGTGAATCAATGGTTTCACGGTTCTAATTTATGTAAACCGAAACTGAACCACAGAACCTCGGTTTCAATTTTGGTTCAATCTGGTTCCGAGTTTATCGGTTCTAATTTTGGTTTTATCCAGGCTAATTTATATCCGGTTCACAGGCCAAACCGCCCGTGGCCAGTTCTAGAACGTGGAGTAAATTTTATAAGCACGTGGAGTTGTAGATCTAATTTGCCACCAGTCTAATTATGAATACTTGAAGACAAACAAAGATGCAGTTGAGTTGGATTGCATGAATCCTTCATTTTTAATGGAGGGTAGTGGGACACCTCACCCACTTTTATTTATTTCCCTGTTTTCTCAAAGAGGGCCAAAAGGCTTACTCCCACTAAAGGCAGTACGTTTTAAAAATTTAAATATTAATCTTTTTAATTTTAAAAATTAATAAAATTTATTAAATTTAAGATTGTAATTATTATTTAATTAATAGTATTAAAATATATATTATCTTATTTTTAAAAATTCATAATTTCCTCTTATTTTTAATTTTGAAATTTTTTTTTAAGGTTTCAATTTTTTTTGATAAACAGAATTTGACTGACAACTCATCTTTTTCGTTGATGATCTCTCTCTTTAAATCTGACCAAATTATAAAGATGATTGGATGTCATTTTGTTATTGATTTAACAAATTCAACCATCATTTTATCCAATATTATGGTTTTATATATCTTTTAAAAATGTCTAGTTAGTTCAAGAGGGCTAGTTTATTTATTTATTTATTTGTTTATTATTATTTTTTAAACAAGAAATCCTACTCGAATTAAACCACTTTTTTGAAGTTAAACCAACCACAACGAATAAATAAAACTCAGAATCTAGTAAGTAAATAAAATTTTATATTTAGTGACGATCTCATAATTACTAAATTAGATCAGTCAAAAATATAATTTTGATATACCATCATAAAAACTTAAACCCAAACTCTTATCTTCGATGTCGTAAAAACTTAAATACAAGCTTTTATATTTAATATTACACTTTTTTGCCACTTTAACTACTTTTAGAGTTAACTCAGACTTATTTATATGTAGTGTTATTGTCTCTTTTGTTATGTGATGTATTGTTGTACGAATAAAAACATGTTATATTTTGTAATTTAATGTTAAACATGGTGGACAATATAAGATTTGGGATCAAATTTATAAATTATAAAATCTCTTAAGACATCAACTAAAATTTTTGTTATGAATCCAATCCACTTGTCCAAACCTAACAAAAAAGAAACAGTTCTTATAAGTAAATATGAGTTACTTGCCAACTAGGATCGGTAGGTCCCACTCTATTATTTCCTAATTCTGTTATTTTAATTAAAATTACTATTTTACCCTTATTTTAGGGTTTTATATTATTCAAAATTTTATCTTTAGTCACCCCCAAAGTTTAGAAACATTATATTTGCACCCTTGTTGCCACCATTTTCATAAACAACACTAGTGATATCTCCGCTCCTCTCCGATCAATTAAGGAATCCAAAGAACTTCGATGACTACTTCATTCATGAACAATCGATGAACAAACCCTAATTGACAAGAAAATTGATAGTGCTGTAAGCAAATTAGATTGATGGGGAAAACCTAAGAACCATGACGTTCCTCTGTACGAAAGCAAGCGTTGAGGAACCAACCTAAATCTCACAAGCACAGATGGTCGTTGTCAGTCGAAAATGAGCGTCGAGCATGATAACGAGTGTTTGACCTAGATCTCTCACTCTTTTTTTGATTGAAAATCCATGATTAAAGCATTAAAAATACCATCGGGGAGAAAGAGACTCTCGTCTCCAAAGGGAGAAAACATTAGAAGAATTTCGTAGGAGAAATGGAACCCTAGCAAGGGGAAAATGTAATTTTTTTTAAAATTTAATATTAGGAAAAATTATAAGTTTTTTAAACTAAGAGAGAAAATGAGATAAAGTTTTATGATTTTTAATATATTATTAATTATATAAAACTTTACCCTTAAAATTAATTGATTCTGTTATAAATAAGAATTTGAATTTTTCAAAAATTAATGAATACTAGTTTAGAGATCCAACCGTCCTTAGATGGAAATAAGTCCATTCACCTCGAGGTTTATAATAACAATTTTTATATTAATTACGTAAATCTTTTTATCACTACTTTTTTGTGGTAAAATAAAAATAACACACTGTTATAAATTTTAATGACATTTATATTATTATTTAATTTAAAAAAAATTGCCTTCGGAATAAACTCCATTAAATATGAGCTAAGATAGTTACGCTTAAACTCATGCCATGTAGGATTTTATTCCTTTTTATTTTATTTTATTTTTTAAGATCTTTAATTTTCTTTTTCAGAAATTCAAACTAATAAAGTAATTAAATGTAAAAATAAGAAATATAAATATAGAAAGAGAAGGCTCCCCGAAAATTCCTGGTTTGGTTTGGTTTGGTTTGGTTTTGTTTTCCAGAGGGAGAGAGAAATGGTGTAAACCAGTGTCCTCTTTCTCTCTCTCCCTTTTCAAAACAAAAATTAAGAAACAAACTATTTTTTTATTGAAATTTCACAACTTGTCTTGATCTACAATTCGCTCGTTTCAATTCTGGCACTTTTCGCCAAGTGGGTATTTTTCATTTTGCATTTTGGCGATAGAACCACCCCACTCCAGAATTTTCAGGTACCACTTTTTGGCCTTTCTTTTTCAATGTTTTCGTGTTGAGTGTTGAGTTGGGTATTTGAGTTTTCTGAATTTGATGCTTGTAGGATGAAGAATCTAGAGCTGTAATGATGCTTTGTTATTTATGTTTTAGCTGCACATTGTTTCATTTTGTTTTTTTTTTTTTATGGTTGCGGAGAATGGGCAATTGGGTTTGCGATTTCAGCTATCAAGTTTTTGTTTTGATGGCTCGTTGGATGATATTATCAATGTGGGTTTGTTAAATTAAGCTTTGTTATAAAATTTTGTAATTTTGTTCTTTGGATAGAGGGCGATTTATTTGAGGTTGTCATTTGATTATGTTTTTATGCAATGTTATATTAATGTGGGCTGCAATTTTTCGAAGGCATTGATTTTTGTGATACGGTTATTGTTCAGGCCTGAGAATAAGGAATTATGCTCCTGGGCACCTTCAGAATTGATAAAGAACACAAGATTGGAGTGGTTTTTTTTTTTTTGTTTTGATGGCTGTCTGGCTGTTGTAAAATTTTCTTTCCTTTACTGAGCTTAAATATTCTGAGACATGGCACGAGGTAGGATAAGGGTAAAGGCAAAGCTCCGGCTGAGCCAGCTCTATACATTTGCATGCATCAGGCCAGAACTAGGGGGAGTTCAGGGGTCAGCTTCTGAGCACACTCGACTTGTATATTGCAATCAACCTCGTATGCACCATAAAAAACCTTTGAAATATCGGGACAATTCTATATCAACCACAAAGTATAATTTTTTCTCATTCTTGCCCAAAGCACTCTTTGAGCAATTTAATCGAGTTGCCAATATTTACTTCCTTATTGCTGCACTTCTCTCTGTAACACCACTCTCCCCATTCTCCCCTGTAAGTATGCTTCTTCCATTGGCAATTGTTGTCGGGGTCAGTATGGCAAAAGAAGCTTTAGAAGATTGGAGGAGGTTTATGCAAGACAAAGAGGTTAATGCTCGGAAGGTATGTATTCATAAAGGGGATGGTGTTTTTGACTATAGGCCCTGGGAAAAGATTCGAGTTGGGGATGTGGTGAAAGTGGAGAAGAATGATTTTTTTCCAGCTGATTTGCTTTTCTTGTCTTCAAGTTATGAGGATGGGATTTGCTATGTGGAGACAATGAACTTAGATGGTGAGACAAACTTGAAGGTCAAAAGATCTTTGGAGGCTACTTCATCTTTGGATGATGATGAGTGTTTCAAGAATTTCAACGGAATTATAAGATGTGAAGACCCAAACCCCAGTCTTTACACCTTTGTCGGTAATATTGAATATGATCGTCAGGTTTTTGCTATTGATCCTAGTCAGATCCTCCTTAGAGACTCAAAACTCCGGAATACAACTTTTGTTTATGGGGTGGTGATATTCACGGGTCATGATAGTAAAGTCATGCAGAATTCAACAACCTCTCCTTCAAAAAGGAGTAGAATAGAGAAAAAGATGGACAAGATAATATTTTTCCTTTTTGCTATTCTTCTGACAATATCAGTGATGAGTTCAATAGGCTTTGCTGTGAAGATAAAGTTCCAAGTACCAGACTGGTGGTACTTAAAACCTGATGACACCGATGCATACTTTAATCCTAGCAAGCCCCTCCTGCCTGGGCTCGCTCATCTGGTCACTGCTCTCATTCTTTATGGGTATTTAATACCAATTTCTCTCTATCTTTCAATTGAGGTTGTGAAGTTTCTGCAAGCAGTTTTCATTAACCAAGACATGCACATGTATGATGAAGAAAGTGGGATTCCTGCTCAAGCACGGACATCAAATCTTAATGAGGAATTGGGTCAGGTAGATACTATCCTCTCTGATAAAACTGGGACTTTGACCTGCAACCAGATGGATTTTCTTAAGTGTTCCATTGCTGGTACGGCATATGGTGTGCGTTCTAGTGAAGTTGAACTTGCTTGCGCTAAACAGATGGCTATGGACCTTGAGGATGAAAATGAAGACATCTTAAGTTGCCCAAAGCATATTAATATTACATCAGAATTTGAACTGGAGACTGTCATCACTTCTAATGATGAAAAGGACAGTAAACGTGTCATAAAGGGCTTTAGCTTTGAGGACAGCCGCCTAATGGAAGGAAACTGGTTACAAGAACCTAATGTAGATGTCATTGCATTGTTTTTCCGAATATTAGCGGTTTGTCACACTGCTATTCCTGAGCTGAATGAAGAGACTGGCGATGTCACATATGAAGCAGAATCACCTGACGAAGGGGCTTTTCTTGTTGCTGCTAGGGAGTTTGGTTTTGAGTTTTGTAGAAGAACTCAATCCAGTGTGTTTATCCGTGAAATATATCATTCTTCAGGACAGCCAACTGAAAGGTGAGGATTTAAATGACTAATTTTCCCTGTGTAGCTTTTTTTGTTCAATACCTGATTTCCTTTAATATTCAGTGTTGTAGCATCTTCATTGTATTTTCTGAATTTTGCAGAGAGTACAAAATTCTCAATTTGTTGGATTTCACTAGCAAAAGAAAGCGAATGAGTGTAATTGTTCAGGATGAGGATGGGGAGATTATTCTCTTCTGCAAAGGCGCTGACAGGTTATCATCACAACTTTTTTTTATATTGATATGACTTCATCTACTGTTTGGGTTGTTACTGGTTTCATTTGAGTTTTGCTAATGGGCAAATGGTCAATATTAGCTATACTTTTTAAACTTTTGCAATCATCTCATTGTATGCCACTATGCATAAGTTCTTTGCTTGGAATATGCAGCATTATTTTTGATCGGCTATCAAATAATGGAAGACTGTATTTGGAAGCCACTACTAGGCACTTGAATGAATATGGAGAAGCTGGATTGCGTACATTGGCACTTGCTTACAGAAAACTTGATGAGTCTGAGTATACTTCTTGGAACAATGAGTTTCTAAAAGCCAAAACTTCTATTGCGGCTGATAGAGAGGTTACACTCGAGCGGATTTCAGATATGATGGAAAAGGATCTGATCCTTGTTGGTGCTACTGCTGTGGAGGACAGATTGCAAAAAGGGGTAAACATAATCATTGCCGTATAGCTATTTATATAATTTTCTCTTGATTTACTTAAGGGTGATTTGTTTATTTTTTCTTTAGGTGCCCCAATGCATAGATAAACTTGCACAAGCTGGTCTCAAGATCTGGGTGTTGACAGGAGACAAGATGGAAACTGCAATCAACATAGGGTTTGTATCTTAATTAAATTAGAAGGCTCTTCTTAACACTTATTACTTAAATGTTGTAATCCAAAACAAGAATTATTTTTGCTTGTCAAGCCAACATACTGGAAATTTTCTTGCATGATGCAGGTTTGCCTGTAGTTTGCTTCGACAAGGTATGAAGCAGATCTTTATAGCAGCACTGAACTCTGATGCAATAGCCCAAGATGCCAAACAGGTATATATATGTATAACTTTGAAATGAGTATGGGTTTTATTATCCAGAAAGTTCATTCCATTTCATGTTAGACTCTCTTGTCCTTTGCTACCAACCAGGCTATTAAAGAGGACATTTTGAGCCAAATCACTAATGCCTCACAAATGATCAAGCTCGAAAAAGACCCACATGCTGCGTTTGCATTAATTATTGATGGAAAATCACTAACCTATGCTTTGGAGGATGACTTGAAGCTTCATTTTTTGGGACTAGCAGTTGATTGTGCATCTGTTATATGCTGTCGTGTCTCTCCCAAGCAGAAAGCGCTGGTACAATTTTCTCAGCAGTTGCTTCAGTCTTGCAACATTATCTGTTCTGCATTTTAATCATCAATCAGTGGCATTCCTGCAAGTGACCAATCCCAATACGCCTTCCTTTGTTAGGTCATGTACTCAACTTTTTTTTTTTTTGGAACCAGGTAACTAGGTTAGTGAAAGAAGGAACTGGGAAAACCACCTTGGCAATTGGTGATGGTGCAAATGATGTTGGAATGATTCAAGAAGCTGACATTGGTGTTGGTATCAGTGGGGTGGAGGGTATGCAGGTAGGCAACACATCCATCTTGCTCCTAAAGTATGACATATTCATAGAACAGTGTAAATTTTCTCTTTTAACTTTTGAAATCTGCCTTTCATAGTGTAAATATCATCTGTTTCTAGTGTGGAATATCTTTCCAAGTATATGTTTACTATCAGTTATGCCCCAAAATTTTAGGACCCATGGAAATTTAATCTTTGGTGGATGGAGTATATCGTGCTTCTGTTGCTTTTTTCTAGCTATTTTTGTGGCTCGATGTGTTACTTTTTGGAAAGGGATATCAAACCTGATTGTTTCTTTCTATTTGGATGATGTACTTGATTTTGTCTATTTTATATTATGATGAATCTAGGGCTCTTTTGATATATGTTATTTCTAAATTTCGATATGAAGTTTTCCAACTTGTAACTATTTGCAGGCTGTGATGGCTAGTGACTTCTCTATCGCCCAATTTCGATTTTTGGAAAGACTTCTGGTTGTGCATGGACACTGGTGCTACAAAAGGATTGCTCAGATGGTAACAATCAACCTTTCCCACCTTAGTTTCTTCTTTTCACACCTATTTTTTTAGTAAGCTAGCTGCATGCACGACAAGTTGCTTGTATATGTATGGAAGTTATTTATTTGTAATTCATAGTCATTTTAACTATTTTGTTTCGCATACAGATTTGCTATTTCTTCTACAAAAATATAGCATTTGGTCTCACGCTCTTCTACTTCGAGGCATTTGCGGGCTTTTCTGGACAGTCAATGTACGATGACTGGTATATGCTATCCTTCAATGTCGTTCTTACTGCACTGCCAGTCATTTCATTGGGAGTTTTTGAACAAGATGTTTCTTCTGAGATCTGTTTACAGGTTTGTGCCACTTACAAGATTTTGCTAGCGAATCCTTTTCTGTATTAGCTTTGTCATAATATTTACTTATTTTGCAGTTCCCTGCACTGTATCAGCAAGGACCCAAAAATTTGTTTTTCGATTGGTTTAGGATATTTGGTTGGATTGGAAATGGTGTCTATGCCTCGATCATCATTTTTATCCTCAATATTATCATTTTCTACGACCAAGCTTTCCGTCCCGAAGGCCAGACTGCTGACATGGCTGTTGTTGGTGCTACAATGTTCACTTGTATTATCTGGGTTGTCAATGTTCAGATTGCTCTTACTATCTGCCACTTCACATGGATCCAACACTTGTTTATCTGGGGCAGCATAGCTACTTGGTATTTGTTTCTCTTACTTTATGGCATGGCACCTCCCACAATTTCTGGGAATTCTTATCAAATTCTAGTTGAAGCTCTTGCTCCCGCACCAATCTTCTGGACAACCACCTTACTGGTAACTGTTTCATGTAATATTGTTTACTTCACCCACATATCTTACCAAAGATGTATCACACCCATGGATCATCATGTTATCCAAGAAATCAAGTACTATAAGAAGGACGTGGAGGATCAACACATGTGGACCAGAGAACGGTCCAAGGCAAGACAAAAAACCAAGATCGGTTTCACAGCAAGAGTAGAGGCTAAGATGAGGCAGTTAAAAGGGAAGTTGAATAAGAAGGCCTCAATTTTGGCTGAAAAACCTGTAGCAACTGCATTAGGTCGAAGTCCATGATTTTTCTTTGTTTTCTTTTCGAAATTCTTTAGGCTTTCGGCTGTCTATGGTTTTGCTCCCTTGGCCCTTCTCTGATTCATTTCTAGATTAATTTTTTTCCCTTCTTTTATGTGCTTAGATGGGATTGATTGCTTGAAGATCATTCATTCTTTGCACAAAGGAGCCATGGGGCACTCCTGTATTTGTATGTATAGTATTGCTAAGGACTGATGAGACAGTTTACAGATTGTGAAGATGTTAAAAATCTACATTCTATTAAATATCTAGTGAAAGGTCAAAACAACCCGTATACAATTTTGCTTCAATCATCATCTCTGGCCTTTTTTTATCTACATTTTGAATTGACAGTTCTGAGTCTTCCAAAATGTTAAGCTGCAGAAGACCCTGTCAACCACAAATTTCAAATAAATTTAAGTCACTTTCAATCCAAGCTTGAATGTTTTAATATGGTTCTTCTCTTTGCATCAAAGTATATTCTTCCTCTTCTTTCATGTAAACGGACAATTCGGTTAGGTGAAACCAACCACTTAGCTGAATTCTATGCTCCTCATGCCCACCGGCTAACAAATCAAACCATTTGCGTCTCTATTTGACTAGAATAAAATTATGCGTAGTTTGTGGTTGGATAATGTCTCACTTCAAAATTACTTAATTAAATACTACCACCTTAATTTGTAAATGTAACTTTGAATAATTTATTTATACATATAATATTACTCATATGATGATTGAAAACAGGTGCACATATAACAAGATTAGTGACATATATAAATAACTTTATCTTTTCCATGAATTCATCTTGTCCTTGCCCTAGTGGAGAACGAGTGGACAAAGGATAAAATTTAGGAAACAAGTAGAATTTTTTTCTTACTTCTTACATGTATGATTATTGTCATTAACTTATGTTTCCATTTGAAGCTCTTTCATACACACTCAAAGTTTGCCTTTTTTTTTTTTTATGGGAAACATGCTTTGAAGTTACCTTTATCCTTGTAGAGCTAAGATTAGTGAAATTGTGAAGAAAACTTGGAAAAAACCAACCTTGTTCCTTAAGGCTTCAATAAGTACAAATCAAACAATCCAAAGTTTGGGTTGTACATAAAATGCCTTAGAAACCAAAGTATGCATTATGAGTGACCCCATGACAACCAAACTTAGTATCACCACCATCAAAGTGGCACAAAGACATCATCTTAATTGTAAGATTATTACAAAAATGGAATTAAAACAAAAACTAAAAAACAAATCAAACAGAGAAGAGCCAATCTCTTAGCCAACCCAACACAAACCAAACTGTGTCGTTTTATTAACTCTCGTTTTGATTTTTGAATCAAAGACAAAGACAAACCCAAACCCGCGGCTTTCGATTGGATCAAAGCCGAAGCCCATCATTCAAATGTCTATAAACGCTATCATTCTCAATCAACAACCGTGCTTACCGTTTCTCTGCCTCTCTCTCTCTCTCTCTCTAAGACTCTAGAGAGAGAAAGTTTCGACTTTAATTCCACCCATGTTCCCAAACTTTGTTAACTTCCGATCGTAACTGGAGGGCTTTCAATGTTGTGCGACCAAGATTGATCGCAACCAAGTCTTGTTTTCGACGGTTTGATTTTACTGGGGGACTTTTTGTGATATTTTTGTATCTGGGTATCTTTAAATTTTCAAGGTTTAGCGCTCTTTGTTGTGGTGGTTTAAAAACTAGGGTTTTGAATTCTGATTATGGAGCCACGGGTTGGAAAAAAGTTTCGGTTGGGGAGAAAGATCGGTAGCGGTTCTTTTGGGGAGATCTATCTGGGTTTGTTTTTTTATCAACGGCACTCTGTTTTAAGCTATTAATTGATTTTCTCTTTTTCTGATTTGGCTTTTTTTTTGTCAGGTACTAATATTCAGACTAATGAAGAAGTTGCAATTAAGCTTGTGAGTGTATTTAAATTGTGGGTTTCTTAAATTCTATTTTTTATTGATTGGTTGGCTTTATTTATTATTATTTTTTTAAGTCTTTTTTGTGTTTATGATGTTTGCGATTTTTACTTTTATAGGTATGAGTTTCTTGTGTGAAATATTCATTGTTACTGATTTTTGGACTTGGCATGTGTGAGTGAGAGAGGACGAGAGAAAGAGAGAGCTGATGAATAATTACATGGGGAAAATTCCAGCGTTTCTGGAAATTGTGGATGAAATGTTCATTGAAAGGAAACAATTTAAGTTTTTTTTTTTTTAACCTGCTTTGACAGTGTGTAAATGAAAGTACCTTGGCTGTCTCCGTTTGATTCTCATTTCTTTTGCTTTAGCGTGGATATTCCTAATGTTTCTAGAATTTCTGAATGTCATGTTGGCTCGATTAGTTTATTATCTTTTATCTTTGGGTTTAAATGTTGTAGAATTGGCTCATCAAAGGAATTGATTGATGCTATTTGCATATTACAAATATTTAGTGCCAGAAAATTCTGTGAATAAGTCAGTAGTTCCCCCCATTGTATCTTGTTGCCTTTCAAAATTAATTTATTATTGTGATATGTATTGTTTCTTTCGTTGATGGTACTATCAGTAGCTAATACAAATATTCTGATGATGTTTCCATTACTAGGAAAATATCAAGACGAAGCATCCTCAGCTACAGTATGAATCAAAGTTGTATAAAATATTACAAGGAGGAAGTAATGGCCTTAACTTTTTTCTTGATTATATTTCCTATAATGTATGTTAAAGTTGCATCCTTTGCTGATAATTTAGTTGAATTTGTTGTTGATTGCCTGCTCTTTCCATAATTGGTAGCTGGTATTCCCAATGTGAAATGGTTCGGTGTTGAAGGAGACTATAACGTCCTCGTGATGGATTTATTGGGGCCAAGCCTTGAAGATTTATTTAACTTCTGCAGTAGGAAGCTGTCTCTCAAAACTGTTCTTATGCTTGCAGATCAAATGGTAAGATGTGTTTTTACTGTATATAATATTATTCTGGTAAATTTACCTTCCAATTACGTACAGCCTGACAGTAATTATGTTTGTATCAGATTAATCGAGTTGAATTTGTTCATTCCAAATCATTTCTGCATCGAGATATTAAGCCTGATAATTTCCTTATGGGTTTGGGGAGACGTGCTAATCAGGTCTTGCTATAAAACTTCTTTCATAATTATGCACACTTTCATGTCCTATTTCAATCCCTTATTTGATTTTACTTACCAATAGGTTTATATCATTGACTTTGGTCTGGCTAAGAGGTATAGAGACACTGCAACACATCAGCATATCCCTTACAGGTTAGTCTTAAAACTAAAAATTATTTTTAGGATAGCTCTGTTAATTTTTTTGATTGAGTGGTTTCCTCTTTACTGGTTTCAATCAGAGTTAAACATTTAGATTTATGCACCTATTTTATAATTTAATTTTACATGTCCAATCTCTGATTTATTTTTCTTTTACTTTGATGTTATGGCTTCTGTGGCTGTTTTCTGTAAGCAATGGTCATAGTTCCTGTTTAGGCTTCTTAATTTGATGTAATATTTGTAAATGTTGTTGGTGCAATATAAGTTATTCTGGACTTTTGATTTAAACTGAGTCTAACCTTGTTGAAAGGATGCCAAAGGGGACACTTGGAATTTTTATGAACTGAGAGTATTTAGAAAAAGATATTGGATGTAACCTGGTGGTTAAGCCCCAAATTACTATTATTTAATTTTCTGTGGTTATTATTTAGTCTGCCATCAAATTGTGTTCCTTTTTTAAACCTGACATGCTTGTGTGAATTACAGAGAAAATAAGAATTTGACTGGAACTGCAAGATATGCAAGCATGAACACTCACCTTGGCATCGGTATGCCTACTGCATCTTGTTGTCCTTTCCACCTTTGTTTTGTATGTCAAATCAATTAATTAGCAGGTATGTGTGTTCACAGAGCAAAGTCGCAGGGATGACTTAGAATCACTTGGATATGTTCTAATTTATTTTTTAAGAGGAAGGTGATATTCTTCTCATTCAAGTCATCTCAAAGTTTTCATATATCGCATAGTAGTTTGATTGGATTTGAACCCATATCCTTGTAGTCTTCCATGGCAAGGATTGAAAGCTGGCACTAAGAAGCAGAAGTATGAGAAGATCAGTGAGAAGAAAGTGTCAACTTCTATTGAGGTAATTTTTTTAGTCTCAGTATCCCATTATGATTCCAAGTTTATATATTTAGCTTTCAAAGTTGATTAGGGAGCTCACTGCTTCCTCCTCAGGCCTTATGCCGGGGTTATCCTACAGAATTCGCTTCCTACTTCCACTACTGCCGGTCACTTCGATTTGATGATAAACCAGATTATCCTTATTTGAAGAGAATCTTTCGTGACCTTTTCATCCGTGAAGGTTTGAATTTCACTATTTGATTTGTTGTTTGAATATCTTAGATAAATAAATGGTTTTACCTTTCCACTGTGTATGGTTTTTCTTCAGGTTTCCAGTTTGACTATGTATTTGATTGGACGATTTTGAAGTATCAACAATCACAGAGTGCCAATCCTCCTGCTCGTGCTCTCGTAAGTTAGCATAGGGCAAGTTTTATATTTTTTTTCTTGGACTTCTAGCCCCTTGATTGATAATCAATTAACTTATTATTTTTATTACTTTCCTTAAGGGACCTGGTGCTGGACCGAGTTCTGGCATGCCTCTTGGTGCTGACAACATTGCTAGGCAAGCAGGTAGTTCTGTTTCTCCCTTCTTCCTTTTAATTTTGGCCAACTGCATTGATCGGAGGTATATTTTTAGTTAATGGTTTTTTTTTTTCTTATGCACTTCATAGTTAGAAAACACATGATACCTTGGATAATGCTGTGCAAATTACCTGTCTACCTGCAACTTGCTTTTTATTTTCTTTTTTCAAGATATCATGTATTTTCTTATTGGATTATGGAGTAACTTGTTGCATACATGCCTGTCACTTTCCCTTTGGATCTGTGTTTTCTAAGTATTATGATATTGAGGAGGTGATATGACATTGTGTATGGAAGTGTTTAACACAATTGAATCTCCTTGAACCAATAAATTTATATTACAGCTGGGGAAGAAAGTAGACATACTGGTTGGTCTGCATCAGATCCCACTTGCAGGAGGAACTCTGGACTGCTTGTGAGTTCTGCAAACTTAACAAAACAAAAAAGTCCAGCTTTAAATGATCCTTCTCATTCTAGAGAAGCTATGGTAAGTAATTCTGATTCTAAAATTTGTTTTCCCATGTTTCTATCTCTTGTTGGTTTGTTTCAGTTCAAGAATTATGAATAGCATATGTTGCCTGTGCTTAAACAATGGTTTTTCATTCTTCTACTATTTTAATTGCTTGACTATTGTCATGCTTGGACTGGTACAGGCTTCCAGTTATAGTTTCTTGAGGTCAGGTGGTTCATCAAGGAGGGCTGCAATCTATAGTCGTGATGCAGCTGCATTTGGAAGTGAAGCTGACCATCGTATCACAGATGCCAACCATGGAACGTTTCAAAAGATTTCTGGTGGGCAAAGAAGCTCACCTGCTGTATCATCAGAAAACCGCCGCACAAGTTCTGGCAAAAACACTTCAAACATTCGGAACTTTGATTCCACTCTAAGAGGCATTGAAAGCCTGAGTTTCGGTAATGATGAGAGGGTACACTATTAGTGGACGAACTACCAGAATCTATACCTTGTAAATGTTAAAACGGTATACTTTGTCACAAAATATGGAGTGGCATGTGTTATTTGTGGAAATTGTTTAAGTTTAAAGTTGAAATGTGAGGATGAGAATCGGCACTGTAAGTACTAAATAAAGAAGAGATAATCCAAGTGGAATCCTTGTGAAAAACAAACTGGGTGAAATGGTTTTCTGAATACCCAGTTTAAAGGCTTCCGTCAGATTACAGTTTTACTTGTGTGACAAGTTCTCACTGCCTTATTGTCTGTTAAATTTCATTATACGTATATGTCAAATCACAGACAATACTTGTGGGGAAATTAAGTATAAGCAATGTAAATGTTAGCATCTTTCTGTGCATATTTTTGCTCATGTAATTGCTTTCTAAAATTTTCATAAACTGCCAGCTAAGTAAATTAGGTGTCTTGCTCGGATTCGACGTTTTAAAAGTTCAAGCCTTTAAAGACAACGGTTTGGGAGATTGGGTTGAGCCAGACTACTTTAGTAGTCTATTATCGAGCTGAATGAAGTACTGAGGACTGAAAAAATTCGAGAGCAAGGCAACACATGAGGCATTGTAAAGGTGATTGAGAAATTGTGTCCAATTGAGGACAGATTTTACAAATGAGAGATGTCCCATGTCCCATCTGGTTAAGCTTATAATCAATATTCTTGGGATTTCATTAAGAGACTACTATATACTCACAAGTACTTAAGCCTCACTTTGGTGCCCAATGTTTGTATCTCTCTCTCTCTCTTTACTTTTTTTTTTTGTTTTACAATGACGAGCTCTTCTCAAGCTGGATCATCTCTTCTTGATTGAATTAACTACATCAAACAGGTAAAACTCTAAGTCCAATGATTGATCATACAACAATGTACTAAATAAACCGTCACCAAGTTTCGAACCTAAACCCCTCCACTTAAGATTTCACATGCTTAACCACTTAACCTATCACTTGGAGCAGCATAAATCCATTTTGGTTTCCATGTTTCAAACTGGCTGGAAAAAGGAGATGAGATTCGCCATTTTTCTGGCAACTGTTAATTTATCAAACAAACCAGTCTTATTTTAAGTCCAGAAACTAATAGAATAGTTTTAGTTTGTGAAGCTGATTCTTTTGATTACAACTGGCTACAATCTCAATAAAAATAACTCAATAATCAATAAATCATATATCATATAGTTAGAAAGTCAGAAAACAACTCTGAAACCTTTAAGATACTCAAACAGTCAAATCAAATCAAACCAAATCATCTTCTCCTTCCTTCAGAGATATTCTTAATATTTTTAGGGATCAGTATAGCCACGTAGTTAAAAACAGGCCAAAACAATAATAAATCTTCAAGCACAACATATATTAATTATGCAAATACCTCTTCAGATCCCAAAAGAACAAACACAGTCTCACAACTATGAACCTAAACATTGAGATTGAACATAATTCACACAACAAAACATTAAAATGAAAAAAAAAAAAAAATACCCTTTGGACTTTGGTTATTGCCAGCCATGGACAACTTGGCTATAAGTATTCTTGATCCACTTCAAGCTCTTCCTGAAAGAGCCTTTTAATTTGCCTTCAACAGTATACACCTTATAGCTGGCAACCCTTTTCTTCCTTTGAAGCTCAGGGTCACTAAAGCTCCAGCTTCTTGAAGAAGAAGACCCAAAAGTGCTTTTGCTTTTCTTCATCTTAATCTCCTTATTGCTGTTATTATAATTATAATTACTGTTAGAAGTATAATTGGCACTGTAACTTCTGAAGTCTTGTATGCTTGTTGGTGCTGTTTTGCCTCCTCCATAGAACCCCCCCATCCTGCATGACTTGGATCTAAAATCCCCCATTTATTTCCACAAAAAAGATGATGGAAAAGCTTCAAGAATGAGAGATAGAGTCTAGAAGAAGGAAGATGAAATTTTGATGAGGAAATGGTATTGCTTTTGCTTTGTAATGTGGAGTTGTGTTATTTATTATTGTAAAATGTACCACTTTTTTTGTTTGTTTGTTTTCTAAATAAATTTAATTTGGTACAAGGTGATGTAAAGGCCATCCTAAGCTACTTTTTCTTCTTCTTTGATGAGATTTTGACATTTTCTACTTCACTCTGTGTGGTGAGTTGCATGAGGTTGCTGCAATCTTTGAACAGTGTCATGTGGGCTTTTGCCACGTGGCATTAATAGTTGGAACAGAATAAGCAAACAAATAGGTTAAGGGTGCGGTAAGACTACTCTAGTGTGTTTTTATTTATTTTTTTTTTTTTTTTTTAGAACCAACCACATCTCATACGTCTACTGAATCAAAAAATACTTAAATTTATATTTTTTTACATATAGAATTTTCTCTTTCGTTATTCAAACTACTCTTCGAAAACAATTATTTTAAAGTATTTTTCGAAGTAATTAAAGTTTAAAAAATACACGGTGGTGATGAATTTAAAGTTCTTTTGGTGGGTGAAATTATGATAACTTTTCGCTTAAGATTGATAGTACTGTCTTGTTCAAAAAGATTATCAAGATCAACCCTTCCTTCCACTATAATTAAAGGTTAACACATGATTGACATTTTTACCATTTCAAACGAAAAGCAACAAAATAAAAAATGAAGTTCACATTGTAAAACACTTTTCATGTTTTTTTCTCAATGAGAAAAATTAATTAGATAAATAAAAAAATGTAACTATTAAAGTCTTAAGTATTCATGTGAATACAAAGAAATACATATTTATGTACACATTATATTTTCTCTTTGTCTGTTGTAGCTTTACGACTTCCCAATGAAGATGCTTTGATCTTGCCCAAGGTTCCATTCATTCACAGGTGGAAACATGGAGACATGGGCTGGATCACATCCATCAGTGACAACAATTAGGTTGGTTTTTATTAAGATCATTTAAAACACAATTCCCAATTGGAATACGAAAAACACGTATAATACACGAATTTATTAATTAAACCCTAATTATAAAATATGAAAAAGTGATAAGTTTTTTATCTTGATTAGGGTATCAATGTGAACTATCGTTCCCAAATATTAATAAATTGAAGGATAAAATAATGAATTAATGGTAAGAAAAAAAATAAAAATCAAATATATAAGATTGTAAGATATTTTTTTATTTTAAAAGAAAAATAACACAATTTGTTATTGTTCAAATTGGGTTTTATATACTTAATATAAAACAATGTCGTTTATTACTTGTTAAAGAAAAAATTTAAGAATACGACAATATATAATATGGATTTAATACGGCAAACATAAAATATATTTATTTTATACATTTTAAGTTTAAAGATATGATTAAACATGTTTAAAATGATAAAATATGATAAACACGTATAATACACGAATTTACTAATTAGAATCTAGAGTTCTAGTCAGTATCCGACTAAATTTGCTTAAACCTAATAGACCTCACATCCTCGCGGCATGTTTCACAAAGTTTACTAGCATCAGCCAGCACAACAATACTGCCCCACCCCATTTGGGAAAAAATTTACAGGCTAGTCATTGTTCTATGGATTGACCAAAAATGCATAAAATACACAAGGTCCCACATAGGGTTTCCATATAGGCCGAAAGACTTATTCTCCCCCGAGGTTTGGTGTATATCCAAATTCTCATTCGTAAAATTTTAAAAACCTAAATATTCACTCGTCATCCAATTTTTATTAGAAATTTATATTTAAGTTAAAATTAAAATCATCATTTTATTAATGATATTAAATAATATATATTATTTTATTTTATTTTCTTTTTCAGGTTTTAAAACTAACAATTTCATCTTAACCTCAACTTTTTCAGTTTTAAGAAGTGGCTTTTTTCCTCCGCATCCCTAAAGTTTTATTCTTCCCTCTTCTATCACCATCTCTACCCTTTCTCTCCCTTTGGCCATCTCTCTCTTCAACAGACAAATCACGTCTTTGTTTCCGTTGTTGAAAACGTATATCTTCATCTTCTCGTCTTTGTTTGCGAAGAGGGAGACAATCAAGAAAGGAAAAAGATAAAGATGGTGATCATCCTCATCGCTGAAGAAGAAAAAAAAATACCCAAAGATGCATAAGAGGCACTTTTCAAAACTATAAAAGTTGAAAATAAGACGAAATTATCAATTTTCAAAACTTAGAAAAAAAATTAAAAAAACCATATTTTTTTAATATTATTAATAAAGTGACAGTTTTATCCTTAACCTTAATAAAAAATTAGATATCGAATGAATATTTGAGTTTTTAAAATCTTACAAATAAAAGCTTGAGAATACACCAAACCTTGGGTGGGAATAAGTCTTTTGGCCTTGAATATGACTTAATCATTTGTACATGAATGGCTCATTTCCAGATTTGTAAACACTCCAGCATCTGCAATACCCATGACATCCCAGAAAAAAGAACACACGATAGACTTCTCAAACCACACAGCTCAAACAAACTCTGCAGCCTCTCATTCCAGGGTTTGTTTTTCACTTTGCAAAATGAAATGTTTATCTTATTGTCAAATTTCCCACCATATGTCATGTTTCCCACCCCAAATAATGTAATATCGATTCAGTCATTCGCATAACACATACATAATTACATAATCCACATAATAATTTTCAGATAAGAAACATGGCATTGTGGGAAATTTGTAATGGACAACAAAAAATGAGCTCTATGACTAAAATAGAAATAGAATTAATGGCATAAAATACAAAGACCTACATCAACAAAACTTGCAATAAGATAAACCGACCAATGCAACTCGACAATCTTCATCTTGCAAATGTGCATGAACCCATATGATTAAATGGTCAGATATGTTTGAGAACATTGATTTAAGACACTAGAAGGCAAAAGAAAAACAAGTTAAAATAGCACTTGCAAAATCAGAGAAACTCCTCCGCCTCAACAAACTTACAAAAAGAAAAAGAACCTCATCAAAGGAGATCAGCAACATTTGATGGCAGCTCCTCAATCACCACATTATAGAATTTCTGGATATCAAAAAGCATTCGGTCATCATCCTTTGTCACAAAGTTAATGGCAACACCTTTTCTTCCAAAACGGCCACTTCGTCCAATACGATGAAGGTAGTTTTCCGGTTGAGTTGGCAGATCATAGTTTATGACAAGAGAGACTTGCTGCACATCAATACCACGAGCCAATAGATCAGTAGTGATGAGAACACGAGAAGAGCCCGAACGGAATTCCCGCATAATGATATCACGAGTGTTCTGGTCCATGTCTCCATGGGTAGCAGAAACAGTGTGGTCACGGCTTCTCATCTTGTCAGTAAGCCAATCGACCTTGCGCCGAGTATTCACAAAGATGACACTCTGGGTGATGGCCAAAGTCTCATACAGATCACAGAGTGTTTCCAGTTTCCACTCTTCCTTCTCAACATTAACATGAAACTGCTTGATACCCTCAAGGGTGAGCTCATCACGTTTAACCAATATTCTTACAGGCTTGTTCATGAACTTCCTTGTAATTTCAAGAGCTTCTGGTGGCATTGTGGCAGAAAAAACCCCAACCTGAACTTTTGGGGGTAGCAGCTGGAAGATATCATAGATCTGAAAAGCAAACCGCCATGAATAGAAAACATATGATCAAACCACTTCAAGGTTTTGAATAATAAATAATCAGTAAAACAAAAGAAAAATATAAATGTAAAAACCTGATCTTTAAAACCACGGGAAAGCATCTCATCAGCCTCATCCAGTACAAACATCCTAATATAATCTGGGCGAAGAGACTGCCTCCGCAGCATATCAAACACACGACCAGGAGTACCAACAACAACATGGACACCAGCTTGAAGAATGCGTTGATCCTCACGGACGCTTGTCCCACCAACACAAGCATGAACCTTAACACCAAGATAATCACCCAGAGCCCGCATGACCTTCTCAATCTGTTGAGCAAGTTCCCTAGTGGGCGCCAAAACCAGAGCCTGACATTGGATAAGACCATAATCAAGTTGCTGCAAAATGCCAGAGCAAAAAGTAGCTGTCTTTCCCGTTCCAGACTGAGCCTGTTGAATCACATCAAGCCCCTTGCAGAATGGAACAATTCCCCTCTGTTGAATTGCAGAAGGCTTCTCAAACCCTTCAAATAAAAATAGGATCTTAATTTAGGTTTCTGATTCATCATAACTTCTAAAATAAATCATTTTTTACCACCCAATTATAATACATAACAATGTACAATTAC